>NW_017297951.1:1431975-1435411 GCF_001594075.2 Trachymyrmex cornetzi
TTTCAATGCCGGAGCGCGCATGCGCACCCCACCTACGGGCTAGACGGAGGAAGAGAGATAACGGTGGGAGGGAGAAGAAGATGGAACGTTGCTCGCGCTGTTTGTACGCGAACAGAGAGTTTACCAACGGCGCAGCAGCGCCGAGCGTCAGCCGGGTCGTTTCAGAAAGCCAGGGGCGCGATCGCACCCGCGGAGAAAGAAAGAAAAAACGGTAGCGGGAACTCGCTGGAGAAGGCCTCGTACGCGCGCGCGAGATCGTCGGTCGTGCGAACGTCCCGGAGTATCGTCGCGAACAACGACGGAACATCCGCGGACGCACGTTGGTCCTCCCCCCCCGCGACGACGGCAATCGGTGCAGTTGGAGCATACAACAGTTATCCGAACGGCTATCGCAAATGTGCGATGTAAAAAGAAAGTGCATGCTGGCATTTCCTATGTGAGACCGCAAGCATTTTTTCCCCCAATGTCCAAACGCTCCGTCGACGGAGGCGCGACGTAAGTTGTGACGGAGGTTAGGAAACGCTGCGCAAACAACAAATGGCGCGCGATGACGATAAGAGACGAGAGGATTTGAAATAAAGCTCGAGTGGATAAATCCAAGCGTTCTCGGGGACTCAGGTCACTCAGGAAGAAGAAGAAGAAGACGGAGGAGAGACGTTGTCGAAACGTCGGTGGGGCTCCGGCTGGGCGTTGGTACGTCCCTGATCTCGCGATCTACACCGGCATGGCCGCCGAGGCCAGCTGAACTTCTGCGGCTGTCTCACTCCCGCGCATCGAACGCGCGAACGTCACGCGTCTCGCTTACTCCCTCGATCGAGCCGAGTGAGCGAACAGAGCGGCAGACGCACACTCTCGCGCGCAATCACTCGCTCCTTGCCCCCTCGCGTCTCTCCGCGCCGCTCACCCTTCGGCCAGAGCTCCCCTGACGGCCTCCTCTTCTGTCTCTCTTTACTTCCTTCCACCCGGTCTACTCGTAATCCCGCCGTTCTCTCGGAAGGAAAGAGAGAGGAAGAACGGCACACGAACGAGTAACGTACACCATCGCGCTGGAGCGTATACCCGGTATCCCGAGAGAAAACGCGAGCGAGCGAATGCTCCTGCCTCTCGCATGTGTGCATGTGCATTAGTCCGACCGGAGGCTCGCCAATCTCGCCATTCGAGAGAACCAACGGCGGAGGCGCAAACCCCTACGCCGTTTGCCAGCTTGGTCTATCTGTATCGTGGGTATCGTGTTCTACCCTTCTCTCTCTCTCTCTCTCTCTCTCTCTCTCTCTCTCTCTCTCTTCCCCCCACCTCCCATCACCCTGTATCTTCGCCGAAAGATCGTCACTGTCGTCATCGGTGTATGTCGTCATCGAAGACGCGGTACAACGTACGAAGACAGGCATGTTCGGAGAGATCGTTGCCACACGGTACAGGAATTAGCACGACGACAGAAGAGTTTGTCGTAAAACGGAAAATAGCGATTACCGGTATATATATTCGTTCGACGACAATGCAGACGCAAGAGTGAGATCCGGCCGACGTAATCTTTTTCGAGTTATCGGAGAATCGATTGAATTCCCATTTTGCGACACGAGGGAGGGCGACGTCACCGTGACACTCGTCGCGCACCTGTCGTCATCGTCGACGACGTTGCTGCCGGCCACGACGTAACGCGAGGTTAAGCCAGCAAATCATCCGCCCGCGCAGTCAACAACATACCGAGGAGTCAACACCCCTTGCTCCGCAGGAGAGACCAGGAGAGACGAAACCGGAGAGAGAAGGTAGAGGAGGGAAGAAAGGACACCGGCGAGAGGAGGGAAGGCCGCACGGAGGGTGGAAGGATGCTCGAGGAGGAGTGCGGCGGCCACCGACTCCCGCACGGCGCTTTTTCACCAAGACCAACGCGGTTATCCGAGATGCGAGCCGCGTGACACGAATGCGGGAGCACGAGAGAAAGGAGAGGTCCCCCAGAAACACGGGGGGCAGAGAGAGAGAGAGAGAGAGAGAGAGACCAAACTCGACGCGAGAGAACGTATCCGGCCCGTACGTACGAACGTACGTACCGTACGTGCATACGTGCGTGCGTGCGTGCGTGCACGCGTGCGACGAGGACGGAACGAGGGTGGCTATTTCTGTGGAGCATATAGGGGGCCGCCCGTATAAAATAAGCAGTGAATGAAGGAGCTGTTTACTGGCAGACGGCCTACGCGAGATTCAGAGTCGCCTCTCTTTCTCCTTTTTTTCTCTCTTTCTCTCTCTCTGGTTCTCCCCACTAATCCTCTTTCTTTCTCTCTCCCCTCCCTGCCTGCCTCTCTGTCTTTCTCTCTCTTTCCCTTCGCGTCTGTCTCTTTCGCGTGTCGGTAGTAATCGTACAGTCTCTCACAAGACTTGGTCTGTCTCTCTCCCTCTCGCTCGCTCCGGCAAGTGAGCGTGTACGCGCTCTGCAGGCAAAAGAGAGAGGGAGGGAGGGAAAGAGAGAGAGAGAGGGAGAGAGAGAGAGAGAGAGAGAAGAGAAACGGTGGAGGCGAGCAGGCAGGCAGGCAGGCAGGCAGGCGAGAGCGCGTCGGGGCACCGAAAGAGGGCCGTGTCTCGTGTATGTGTTAAACTGGCCAGTGCGCGAGAGGACCCCGCGGTGTACCGATCTCTCCTCCTCGCTATATCGTGTCACCGCGCACATGTCTCTCTCTCTCTCTCTCTTTCTCTTTCCTCTCTTACTCTATTAACATCTCTTCTGTCTTTCCGTTTTGCTACGTTTTGTCGCGACCGGTCTATCCAGCCAACTGTCGAGGCGAGCGGCCGACGGCGTCGCTCGCTCCGGATCGAGTCAAGAAAAGTCGAGATTCGTTCGCTCGCTGGCTCGCTCGCACCCGCGCGCGCGCGCGCGCGTGCATTTCGTACTCGCCTCCAACTAATGTCGCTTCCGCACTCCCGGATCGTGCTCTCCTTGGGAGATACGTATGTGCTTGCGTGATGTGACGTTGTGACCTGTGCCGGAAGTGCGAGAAACGGAGAGAAGGAGTAGGAGTAGTAGAAGAAACAGCAGCAACGGCGACGACAGTATAGTAGTAGTAGTAGGAAGAGGAGAAGGAGAAGGAGTAGCAGGAAGAGGAGTGGAATTCGAGTTCACGAACCGACGTTCAGTCTCTCTCTTGGATACATCGGAAGTGGCGAGAAACGGCAACATTTCGCTTTGTGGTTGTCGCGCTCGCATATATAGGATTAAAAAATAAATTAATACCCGGTGATATATATATACATATATATATATATACGATTATATATCGTATACGTATTCCCTCTCTCTCTCTCTCTCTTCTCTTTATCTCTCTCTGTCCACCAAGTGCGCGTCGTGCGCGACGATTAATACAATTAATACCCCGGGCGTGAGGGGAGTACAGGTGAAACGAAAGTGCCGAAAGTGTGGATACCTCGGACAACAACCCGCCCCCGG
>NW_017297951.1:1435499-1476666 GCF_001594075.2 Trachymyrmex cornetzi
CGGTTGTGCCAGCCACGTTGTCCACGTCCCAAGGCTCAACGAACCCCACGGCCGTTGTTCAAGTGTCGCCGCAGCCGCCACTCTTGACGCCGCCCCAGTATCCTGCGCCCCCACGGCCCCCTAGTCGTACCGGTGAGTCCTATCTCTTTTTTTCTTCTCTAAATTCTTCAAAACTCCGTTTTTACTCTTTACCTTGTTCTACTTCCTATGCCCGCTTCTACCAATGTAGATTAACTTTAATCTCCGCTCAACTTGCTCTTCATCTTCTTCTAATTCTTGCAACTAGAAAGAGATAAAGAGTTAGTTGAATTAAGATTAAACTACATTCCTAGAAACGGGTAATAGTCAGTTCTTCTTTTTACGATTGTCTTAAGTAATGTCTTAAGATGCTAACATGGTCGCTTTGCGATTGGCTTATGACATCTCAAAACTGTACTTGAGACGATCTTAAAATATAAAAATTCTGAAAATATACCGGCTTATAGCTTCCTTTTTCGGTTTCACGCCCCGGTGACGAGATGGGTACGGTGATAGAAGGGCAAAACGATCGTCTCTTGATCGATTAGGACTAATTATGCGCGATTAAGAATAACGGTGTTTGACAAGGGTAACTCGCTCCCACGAGGTTCCGATTGTACTGCCAGTGAGTGCGCGAAAATTCCTAATCGCCTCCTTCCCTCGGCTTTCTTACGGTTCTTCGACTAGCACATTGTGCACGACGAAGTGAATGCTCCCGTGGTGCTTCTAGTGTTAACCGCTCCACGTGGTCTTACATGCTTGAAGATACAATTCGAAAGAATTACAAGTTTTCGGAATTATTTTAAAGTCAGTCCTTTACACTCTTAGAGGACGGGGCTTTATTTTTAAAAACTTACAACTTTTCCTCAAGATTTGTTATTATAATTCGTCATTTTATTGTATATTTTTCCTCAAAATATGACTTCAGCGTCACTATAGTGATTTTCCATCGTGTAAAAATTAAGAAAGACACTCCATTTTTCTTGCTTTCACCTTTGTCTGTCTAAATGAAAAAAAAAAAACGCCTAAATTAGCACAAACGTCACATCATCCTTTATGACGTAACGCTATTGTATCAGGCTACCGGCACAAATACGGTAATGCGACTGCCATTATGGTAGCATTACGGCTATCATTGGCGGGCATTGTAGCGAACGAAGTGGATGATATTAACATTCCACCGAATATAATATCCTCCGATGACGACGGTCGACCAGGATTTATCAAGTAGCGTATGATTTCGTCGGAAAAACGACGTCCGGGATGGACGGCTGTCGGGCAAATGACCCGGACCAACTGGCTTCCCGACGCTTCTCTTTTTATTCCATCCGTCGCTCCGAGTTTCTGTTTATTTGCCCATGCTTCGTGGCCGACGAGAGGAGAAGCAGGGTTTCGTAATGAGCGCATAACAGCCGATTCACAGTGTGCTAGTATCATTAATAAGAGCGTACCGGAGCTTAGCAGATGTCCTCTTGAAGGTTGCGAGGCGAGTTATAAAAAAATTGTTAGTATTTCGAATGTCTACTATTAATTGCTCTAAAATTAATAACGTAAAATGTTTGTATTAACATAAATATTCGTAATAAACGTATGCTGTCTCATTCAATAATTCATTGAATTTGAAGACGAATTTCTATCTCATTGAACATTTTCGAGAACATTTCATTCAATTGAAAGAGATATTTCGTGTGAATATGTTTCGACTAAATAGAATGAAAATGCTCGAGTTTAAACACCGAAGCAGCTATAATATGTCATCATTCCAACGTGAAACTATAATGGATGGCATATTTTCTCAAATTTTCTACGATACTAGAAATCGGTCCAAGATTCTCGAATAGAGAAAGAATTAACTTTCTTAGTTATGATAGAGTCCCACAATTTTTTTTTCTTCGAAAAATTAGGCGCATCAAATAATTGGATCAAGGAAATCAAGGAAAAATCTTTACATTTTCTGGAGAATTAAAATTCTTAGCTTTTTAAAAAAATGTAATATGTATACATCACATCTTTGTAGCTTTGGAATACTACCAACTCAACAATCAAATACAAGCAGTGTCCATAACATTCAGTATTTTACTGCATCGCTATGTTTAATTGCTCTTTCGATAAAATATTTAACGATTTATAAATTAGGTCGAAAATAAAAAAATTTCAAAATATTTTAAAAGTCAAGGAAAGTAAGAAAATTTTGTTTGGAAATCAGGGAGAAATAATGAAAGTTTAGGATGAGGAAATTTGTGGCGACTCTGACTAAGGATTAACAAATCGCGTTTGAACGACTCGGTCACTCGACCAATGTGATTGGTCAATTCTTTCTCCATCCGAGATCTTAGAGCGATTTCTAGCATCGTGGACACAAGGCTTTACGCTCGCGGTACTATGTGTACTATTTATACGGCGCATTCGGTTCTGTTGGCAAAACGCGGATGGAACATCTGGAAGCGAGGAGACTCGCGTCGGCGAGAGAGAAAGAGAACGCCGGGTAAATCTGGAAACCGCGTGCTGTGCGCGCGGCGTGCTCGTTTACGAAATTCCGCCTTGTTGTTTCCAAGCTGGCGCTAATCATCGTCGGCCGCGCGCGATACTCGGCGGAAACGGCCGGGAGCGATAAATCCCCGAAAAATATCTGCGTCATTCGCCGGCGGAAATCGATCGAGAAATCGAGTTCTCTTTTCCTCTCGACTCCGCTCCTTCTATCTTTTTGTCCATCATATCTCACCTTCCATCCATTGAAAATTACATTAGGATTCGCTCCCGAATTACGTCGAACATAAAAAAAAAAAAAAACAACGATCATCTCATTTAACTCCCGACACCAACACGTTTCAATATAGTTTCAATATTACATTATATGTTACAATATATATATTTAGTGTTACTGGTGTCTCTTTAGACTCTCGATCGAGTGAATTGGGGATCTTTTAGAATTTTCCGCGTAATCCTCTCCTCTCGGTTCTATTTTCCTCAATATTTTTAGCCGCTCACACTTCGATGTATTTTCATTGCACATTTGTTCTCTCAGAGGATTTTCTCGCGGAACACGATAAATCTGCCCGTCTCCTTCTCCGCGTCACTATCTCTCTCTTGGACGAGGTCGCGCGACTTCGTGCCAACTCCATCGACGGTTAGACGAGCGTGACTCGTTGCGCGCATTGAGTCACACTACGCTTTCATAGAGACCGAACCAGTCACAGGGGCGAAGCGGTGAATGAAACCCACAGGTGTAGAAAGTTCGCGAGAAAGTCGCGCCGTCGCCTTTCCGTTCGTAAAACTCACACCGTCCCGCACACGCACGTGCACTCGCGCCCGCGCACATGTCCTCCTCTCTCTTTCGTCATTACGGCCGTTATTGATTGCGCAGACCGAAATCCATTCTCGTTGAATTTCTAAAAGCGGTGTTTACCTTACCGATAAGATTTCTATAAAAATATCTTTAGTCTCTCTCTCTCGATTTCCGATGCTTTGATTTTCTAGTATCTCAACAAGTATTAATTACTCGTTACCATCGTTATATTTTTTAGAAGCAAAAGTATCGTAGGTCCGTCAGATGAAACAACGAATCGCTGGAATGATTTTGCCTACAAGTATATATCACCGTGAATGCGTTCGCGCGCCACTAAATCTTTCGCAAGAGGCTCCCCGGCGCGGCGCGAGCTGTATTTGCGCGAGACACCCGTTATAGCGCGGGTGTCGGTGTGCGTGTGCGCGTGCGCGTGCACGGGCTTATTGACACAGAGGCTCGGCTCGCTCGCTCTCATTGGCACCACACGCCGTGAATGCCGCTCGGCTCGGAGTCGCCGTGCGACTTTCGCACACGCGGCCCCGTGCATGCGTACGTGCACGTATCTTCTTACGTGCAAACCGCGCGACGATACACATCGATTGCGTTCGGCAACCGAGAAGGTGGATATATCGACGCGCTCTTGCCGCTCTCGCGGAGTCGCAGCGGCTGCGCGCCCATACACACGCGCGTACACACGAATACGCTCTCTCGCGCGCCATATACGCCGCGAAGTCGATCCGGCATGAATGAAACCATGATTTCCACGCATGGCGCAAAAGTAGGCGACTCGAGTGGCGGGCCGGGGCGGGGCGGGGCGACGCGTGAAAACGAGTAGAGGCCTCGACGACTCTCGGCGTGAATTTTTTTTACGGCACGACTTCTATACAGAGTCTCATTGAGAACTCGCCGAGGGACATTCTTTGCGATAATTAATTTACAAATATCGCAAATGAACAATGCGTAATTGTCGTTTCTCGTAATAGTGTTGCAACATCGCGTCAATTACCTCCGCGCTAATGACGCTCTTGATCTTACGATGAATTAAGGACTGCGCACAATGGAAGAAATATTAGGAATAAGTATTAAGATTTCAATCTATCAGAAACTGGTTACACTGGAACTGGTTACAGGGTTTCTAATACATTAAAATCATATATAGTATTTGTATTCTCTCCATTGTGCGCGAGGCCTTAGTTTATTATATTTTATATTAGAATTCTGATTGTTCTGACAGATGGGAAATAATAACAGTTTTGGATAAAGTCTGTTAACCCTCTGTTCCTTTTTGTTTTACTTAAACTCGCGTGGCGAACGTCATATCGCAGTTAAAGAGTGAACAGCAGGAAAAGCGAATATATATGCATATCGGTAGCTGTTATATTGCGCATAATGACCGTTGCCCTCGTTTATTCATCGCCTCGTCATAGGTAGGAAACGGTTTCCAAGATAGTCCGGAAGTCGGCACTCATTCACAAAGTATTTATATTTGAGTTGTTTATTGCCATACTAATCGCCTAAATACACTGTGAGGGAGTGGAGTGGAAAAAAAATGTTTTATCAATACGCATTCGATTGTTTTATCACTTAAAAATGTATTTGCTGTACAAGATTAAGTCGAGGAGAGTTTAAAGCAGCATTTCCACGATGCTTCGTTGAAACGTTGTCGTTATGCGTGTAACAACTATTTGTTCATCTCCAATTTTCACGGGCTTATCAATTTATCTAACTTATAACGTTTATCTAACACGACAAGTCAAGCACGAGAAGAAATACGTACGTCGAAATTGCTGTATATAGAAAGAAAAGAAACGCAAAAATATATTACACGTATATGTTTGCTTTCGCAAAAGAATCGACCTTCTTTCGCTTCTCTATTACCTAGCAAAAAGCTAATCATTGTAATGACGCACGCGGTGATGTTGAATACCTATCTCGTCACTATTCTGATGTATATTCGCCAGTAACGCGGTTGCAATTCAATTGGAATTTTACTATGATAAATCTATCGGAAAACATCCGCGACCTTCTGGCAGTGACGTGTCTCTCTTTTAAGTACGACGCGGTATCGATACCTGGATCGTGTTAATCGTGCAGTAAGTAATTCTACACGCGAGCGCGCCGCAGACGTACTCTCGATATCCTAAGGCTAAGCCTATCGAGCTCTCTCGAGTCCAGTAGCGGATCGAACTCGCGCGCTCGAATCTCGCTATGTAATCGCGCACTCTCTCTTTCTCTCCGTCTCTCTACTCTACCCCCGCTATCTCCCTCCTTCTCGCACCTTCTCTTATTCTCTTTCACTCTCTCTTTCTCGTTCAAGTAACACGAGAATACCACCGCCACGCTATCTTCATGTTTGCCAACTCCGTTATCTCACGTTCCTCCATTTCGATCTCCTCTCTCCTTCTATCCTCTTTGCCCCCCCCCCCCCTCTCTCTCTTTTTCTTTTTCTCACTCACTTTTTGCTCACAATCTTTTCTCCTTGTCTATGTCCTGCCGACTCGTTTCTTCCTCTCTGGTCTGGTTTTGCGCGAGCAGCGAGTGCAATGGCAATCTACGAGCAAGTCGTCGTTATGCGTTGTCGCGTCACATCCGGCCTCTCCGCGATCGTTCCCTCTCTTTCTCTCTCTCTCTCTCTCCCTCTGCCGACCGTCCGTCCTTCCCTCTCTCCCACCTCCTCCCGCCGCGCCTTTCATTCATTTACCGTGCGGCTCGAGTGTCTCTGTTTCTAGCACTCCTCTTCATCGACCTGTCCGAAGAATTCGTTACGCGTCATCGATCCAAGTGTCTCGTTCTCCTTCTCTTTCCCTCTTATTGTAGTTACTCGATGGCTATTCTGTTGGACCAATTTGTTCAATCTTTATCCGTCTCTTCTATTCTATCTCTTTTCCCAGGTAAATAGTGATATCTCGGGGGATAATATGAACTATCCAGAATTCGTTATACACTCGTAAGAAAATCTTTTATTTACAACGATACTATCGCTCTGTGAAGTATTGACCTTTTCTCCCGGTACACCCGGTATATCTCGAGGCAGAGATATTTCTTTTTTCCCTCCCTATCTATCTATCTTTTTCTTCTCGCCTTCGTTCGATTACTCCGAGTGAGAGGATACGATGGGGTTAGAGTGGAGCAGTTTGAGGCATTTCGTCGATGTTCGACCGGAAGTTTGGGCCTATCTCGCATCAATGATTTTCGGCGATATCGTATTGATAACGAGGATTTATGGGAACGATAATTAATCAATCATTAACGTGAGTCCATACGGCAAAGTCGATCGATGTAACGTAGATAACGACATGATTACACAATCGCATCGATAAAACAAATACAAGTTGTCTGTCGCGAGCAAGCTGGAGTTTGTGTCTACTTTTTCAAACCGACTACAAGTATATTTGTTAAAAGTAATTCCAATGTTGAAACTCAAATTCCATTGAAGGGCAAGGTTCTTCCATAAAGCATAAAGTATAAAAAGATCAACCAACCAGTGTCTTTTATTTTATGGAAAGGAAGGAAACGAGAGAAACTTTGATTGATTTTCTTATGCCTTATGCGTTATTCGTTATGCAAGACCGTGTGTTCGTTTCTTTTTTTCATTTCTTTTCCATACTTTTTATAATATGTACATGTTATGTTTTATAATGCATATGATGGCTCTTTTTATGTCAACTATGTATTGTTAAATTTATAACAATACGTAACGGTAAAAATTAATTTTTTTATAGTAATCGAGGGTAGAATAATTGACGTTGGAATGATCAAAATTATTCGTCGAAGACGGAGGTATTGTATAACATGCAAAACGATTCAAATTATATTCGCGATGATAGCGCTCATATCGGATTGAATGATATGTATGTAAACGGTCGAGGTGAACGGAGGTGAGATAAACGAGATAAACTTATTTCCGGTGCACCGTCGGTGAAAAACAGACGCCGGCGAGATGTCGTAGTATGCGTTATCCTTCTTACGTACATATATAATAAGAGGGACATTTCCTTTTTAGTTTATTGCTTCGTATCGCATGCGATTTCCCGCGTCAAGTGATACTTCTAATTGCTGTCGCGCAAAATTACTCTCATGTCACACTTATCGGCATGCGTTGGTGGCGTATATTCGCGATTCGCGAAATGGATACGCGGAGAAACGAGAATAGCACGTACGTCACGAATTAGGTGCGGTCTTGACAATTACATTCTGCTTTTATCCTAACGATGTCACGAGCTTTCGACTTAAAAGGATTAACTCTCGTGTGCACCACACCTACTTCCCTTCTGTACAAAAATATACTCGGTCTCCTCCGGGAATGTATATATAGTTCCATATTATATAATTCCAACGTAGACACTCGAGTTCTGAAGTGTATCTTTGAGATGAAAAATTCAGAAATGTCGTCATGGCCTGTCCCAGCAAATCACCCGACGAGAGACAGCTTTTGAAAATAATGCAAAATTAGCACGATCGCAATGCAATTAACAGTTTTGAAGATGTGCGATTTCAATTCATTTTGAGTGTGTATAGAGAGATAAATTGAAATGACTCTCCTTCTATCTTATTACAAATAACATCAATTTTGTAACATGTGCAATATCTAGAAAATTTAAACATTCGACTTGCAAATCGATTGAGAGGGAAATTTCGTTTTCTGGGAAGACACCCATCGAACATTCACTGGTTTTTATGAACTAATTGTAAACTACCGATGAAAAAATGAATATACTCAAGAAACTGCAAAAGTATATGTTAAAGATCATCTGAAAATGGCTTAATAAAAAGCCGAAACATGTAATGTCTATATATATGTTTTTCTAAAAAATTTTTTTTAATTAAATCTTTTTTTATCTCATTAATGTGACATCTATATTTATTAACAATTATTTGACTCTTATATGTCCTTTTTAATATTTATTTAAATTTTGTTAAAGAGTCCTGTTAATCTCTTTATTATAATTCAATTCATTTGTCAGAAGTAGTGCGGAATAATTGCTCGTTTCTTCTGCTACATTGCAAGTTATCGATTTAGAGATCACCCATGTGATTCCTTTGAATCGCGTATTATCGGAAAGGGGGATAGATACACGGTATCTACAACTTTGTTTTACTCAGCATTTTCTTCGCGCGCGCTGCACGGATGGGGTCAATGCGACTCGATGCGCGACTAGTCAAGGGTTAAGAGAGTGAGAATCGATTCCATTGCGTTACGTCTGCTTTTTTTTTATCGCGTTTTCTTCCCGTTGTCTCTCTTCGGTGCCTCTTCGCATCCGTTCCCCGTTTTGCGTATATACGCAACTCCTTTACTGCCTCTGCCCTGCGCCTCATCCTATCCTCGGCTTCTTTAACTTTTCCCTGGCCGTCCTTGGGAGGGGGGGGAAAGGGAACGTTGACCCCTCGCTGGTTCCTCACAGGCGCGGTCTCGCTCGAGGTTTCATTCAGAATACGACGCCGAGAGCGAAATCCTTCGTCGATATATACTATAAGGAGTGATGCGGCGAAAGTGCGTGAGTATACATATATACTCGCCGACTTGGACTATACAAAACTGTCCCAAACTTCGAGCTATTAATATTCTAGCTAAAAAGTCTCTGGTAACAATTTCATATATTTTTTGAGCAATTAGTCAACGGTTATATTAATACCCGCTTCCACCGATGTAGGTTAACTTTAATTTCAGTTCAACTTCATCTTTTTCTAATTCTTAAAACTAAAAAAAGATGCAGAGTTGGGTGAACCGAGGTTAAAATAAAACTACTTTGGTAGAAACGAGCATAACTCTGTCTATTAACTGAGAAGTAAAACTACTTAGGATTCCATTCAAGATGTTACGCTTTGCCTTCAGTTTTTGCGCACAAAAATCTGAAGCCATTTACTGAACAAAACAAAACAATAAATACTAGACAATGACTGGGCAGGTGTCTGCATATTTTTATCAGGAAAACTGCCTCAATCTGAATGAAACTCTATCGAGTTCTTATCCATTTCCTTATACGCAGTATTGTTACAACCGATGAGAATACTGTAATAATATTAAACAGTACAACTATTGGGATAAGTATTTAGAAAAACTTGCATACATTTTTATTAGTAGTTATTATTCCTCATCATTAATATTGAACGAGACCTTTAATTAAACTATCAAAAGTTTCGTATACGTTATTAGCGAATTAAACTTTATACGAGAAAGCATAAACGAATAACATAACTTTACACCATAGTTAATTTAAAATAAGCGGATTGTGTAGTCTTACATACAGTTGAGATCTTACAAAGAGAGATCAAAGGTTTTGCGTTCACCGCAAAATCTGTCCGAACGGGAATAAGATTAAGATTGGCATTTGTATATAGGACATGCCCGACCAGGCGGAGAAACGCGGCTGCCACACTTCCGTTTATTTTCCCACTTACGATTGACGGTATTGCGCGAGTCCGGCGCTGAAGTTGCGAGCGGCCGAGCGCTGGCTTTCAAGACGAAGCGCGCACTGGTGCGCATTGATCAATGATCGACGTCAATGGTGGACGTAGAATTGATTGATTGGCGCTTGAGCGAAGGCCGACGGGAATAGAGAACGCGAGCGAGCGGGCGGACGAGCGACTTGAATTAAACGGAAGCTTAATGAACCTCGTTCGAATGGGAGTCGCCGGCTTTAAATAGGACGGCAGAAGTCGAGCGAGCAAATTTGAAGAGCACGACGAGCGTGTCATGGACGCGGAGGCGCGCGTAAACGCCGTGAACGCGTATCTTCGCGTGGATCCGCTTTATTTTAAGTAGGCGAGCCTGAAAATAAATTAGACCCTTAGATCAATGAAAGACAGCCTCCGTTCAGATGCCAAGGATATACAGACTGCCTCTTCTTTTTTTTTTCTCACGAATGGAGTACGTTTTTTATTATTCTAATTTCAGTCCCTTTTTTTTAAACATTTTTACACTTAACTAATGATTTTATTTTAAAAGTTTAAAGTTTTATTTGTTATCGTAGCTACAACTAATTTTCGTATGCATAGTCATTTAAAATGCACTCTGTGACTTATGTATATCTACAAGATTTTAAAAACGGTTTGAAACATTATATGCAGTATTATATTTGAGAGATGCTTTTTTTCGACGATGTTGAAGTATAAATTGTCGGAATAAAATTTAACCAACGCTTCCGATATACGCGCGACGATCATTGAATCACTGTCGGATATCACGGTAAAATCGTCACAATGAGACCCGTAACGTTGAATGAAACCACTCGGCAGCGCACTCAGACTTCATTGCAATGCAAATTTTGTTGCGTAAATCTCACCGCGTAAACACGTTCAATCCACGTTGTCCCTTAGAGCATTTTGGATTTTCACACATTTTCGCTCGTTCGCGCCTCGTTCATCGGGATCTCGATGGTCCACGCCGAAAATGGAGGTGGCATAAATTCCAGAACGGGTATATCGTTCGGCGTTAATGAGTCGATAAACGTTAAGTCGCGTCGCGGAATTCGCGCGATAGCGCGTCCTAATGCGTGCAGTGTGCGTGCGAAAAGGGAAAAGCGAAAAGAGAGAGAGAGAGAGAAAAGAGAAAAAGGGAAGGGGAAAAAAAAGGAAGGAAAAGGCGAATCGCGTGCGTCGCGCGTATACTCGTCGACCGCTATAAATACGTAAGATGCAGTCGAATGCGGGCCGCGTGCGTGTGCCCGCGCGTACGCACGCCCACATGCGTGCGCGCGCGCGTGTAATTCCGACGTTCCAGCGTTTCTCCGCGCGTACACGACGCCGCTTGAATGCCGAAAATAGTTTTTCGCATGCGAGAGAGGAGGCGAGCGCGTGGGTCGACGTGCGTAGGCGCACACCTCGTGTGTGTGTATATTTATATTTTATATTTATTTTTTATGTATACACTTTTTTCAATCGTACTTTCCACGTATATCGCTGAGAAAAATATCTGGTTCGATTAATTAAAATTTTGATTAAAAGTGAATGAATTAGAATTTTTTTTATTAAGGTCGATTCTATCGATGTGATATTAATGTAATAATACTCTTTTGACCTCGGCTCAATTTATTCTTTATCTTTTTCCAATGTTCACTTCCACCGACGTAGATTGACTTTATTCTCGGTTTAAGTTACTCTTTATCCCCTTTTTAATTCTTAGAGCTACAAAAGATAAGTAAGTTAAACAAAATTAAAATTAATCTATACAGTGGTAGAAATAAGTATACGTCTCTAAAAATGAGAAAAAGATAAAGTAACCGAGATTAAAGTTTATCTTACATTATACTATCGAGCCTAAATGTACTATGGAATTCTATAGTTGAGATAAGCAAAATTCTGAGTGATATTAATCGAAATCTTCTGATTCATGTTTTCAACATAACCTTTTTCACAGTATATGTATATACCTAGCTAAATATTGGTGTAAGTGCGTTCCAGAATCGTTCATTATTTGATTTTCTAATAGTGCAGGAAATATTTAAGGAATAAATCGCCTAGATAGGAAATTTTTCAACATTAACAATTATAGAGAATAACAAGATATCGATGAACATTATGCTTTCTCAATCTCACCATCATGGATTTCTCAATAATGAAACTCGAGCGTTTTTTAAAATCAAAACAGTAATTAACGCCATCACGCCAGATGTTTCTTGATTTTATTTCCGTACTTTATACATTTCCGTATGCTGTAATTTCCTATCCATATATTTCTGTTATAATAATCCGATAACCTTAAGCCGTTATGTCAAAGGAATCCGCTTATCTAGAGTTATACTTCCGCTCGCCAGACAGCCAGACTCGTATCTATACGCAGGTTTTCGTCAAACAACTCGATGGCGTTACGCCTCTCTTTTTCGATTTCAACGGCAATAAGGTCGTCCCGGAGAAATTCGAGACGAAATATTGGCCCGCTTGTTCTTACTCGTATCCGAGATATCTCGTGTAGGTCCGTCCCTGTTCAGGAGAATACGCAAAAAACGGGACACGGTCCGACATATAACTGACACACGCGCTCACGCATACACACGTGTCGAGGGAGACGATCGCGGGGCAGATATATAAACTTTCTCGCGAATATCGCGCCTTGTGGAACGAGTGGGTGGTTGGTTGATCGGTCGGTCGGTCGGTCGGTTGGTTGGTTGGTTGGTTGGTTGGTTGGGCGAAGACCCCGACCATATGGCGTCCACATTCCGTTTCTCGGGTGGCAGAGTGATCGTGCGAGCGAGTGAGTCGAAGCATTCGCTTGCTTGTGGGTTGTGGGTGAGCCTGCCGAAGGAAGACGCGCGTAGTACGTTTAACTCTTTCGGCCCTAAACTCTCTTCCCGGCGGCGCGGGCGGCGGGGGAACCCCATAAGGATATACCGCCTCTATGCCTCGTGTCGTTTGAGTCGTTTCCCGGCGATGCCGACGAGCACCGGGAAAAACTTCCCTTCCCGGTACTCGGAGGTTCTTAACCCTGCCCACGCGTAAACGCGTAAAACCCACGCGCGAACGCGTGAAAATAATTAAACTGAATTTAACGCTCGCCGATTCCGCGTCGAGGAAAAATTAAGCGGCGATGATTATAAAATGAAGGAAGTGCACAGGATATGATTGTGTGAAATATTATTCTTCTCTCGAGAACTGCACTCTTCCTGCCAGTCTGGAAGAACAATTCTTGATAGATTTATATTCAAAATCTTATTGTTAAAGTAGAGTAAGGCAGGATAATTTGAATAGATTAGGTTAACAAAAATTTTGAATGTAAAAAATTGAGGTCGCGTAGTTGTGTTCAATTAACTTCTTGATGGACGAATTTTTGAAAATCAGAAAAAATTATTTTATTTGATGTTTCAAATATATTTATTTTAAAAATATGCTAAACCAAGTATGAAACTAGGAAATATTTGCTATTTAATTTTCTTTATTTTTGTTATTCCCAAGGAAATATTCGTTCCCAATAGTACCATACTTCGTTAAACAGTCATACTGAGAAAAAAATGCTATTGTTTCAATTAAAGTCTATATTACGAGCTGTAACATAAGTAATTAATTCATGTATATTTTTATTGACATAAAAGCCTTGATTAATGTAATAATAATTTCTGCTTTTATGTCAATAAAAATATACATGAATTATTGAATTCATCACTTATATGTTAGTGACAGCCCATAATAGACTTTAATTGAATCAATAGCATTTTTTTCTCAGTGCAGGTAAAACTATAAAACATGCATATATGTGCCAGTCATAGTGGAAGAAACCCACCGTGGTTTCTTTCACTACGGTAATAGTATATTCTTTAAAAGATTGAACATACAAAATATGCGCTATTGGTGCAATAAAATATATTTTGCATATTTGTTTGAATATATTACGCGACCTCAATCTTTTATACAATTTTGAAATTTCTGTTAATCTATCCAAATTATCCTGCTTTACCCTACATATGTTAATTTGTAATTTGCACAAGATTTGAGACGCCTGAATATTATGTTGATTTTGTGTCACGCATCTGTAAGATGCAAAAGATATTTTCAGAATCGCATTTGTGTTCACGAAATTAATGCCAGCGTGTGCAATATAATTTCAAATTTAAAGTTTCTTGCTCGACGTAAAATTCTCTTTTGCGACAGTATCCTTGGAATGGGACTTCGCCAACTGCGTGTAAGACGAGCTTTATATTTCCATGGCATTATGAGACTCGGAAGGCTGGGTGTATCGTTGTCGGTGACTTGAAACTGCGGATGCAGGTACCTAGAACAATATCAGACTGCAAGCAGGTATCACGCTGCAGCCAATGGAAAAGCCGGAAGATGCAGGGATGTCCATTGTCCCCTTATACTTTTGCACGCCTCTCATTCTACCGAATCCTTCTTCCCGAAAATGTTTTCGTTAAAATGTCGCTTTGGGTCGTCGATTTTACCTGCGGATTTCTTAGCTGTAACATATAATGGCTGCGTAATGATCGAGGTGTGTCGTAAAGAATGAGACGTAGAAAAAAAAGAATTCTTTTCTACACGTCTACCAAGAAAATATTTCAAAAATGCTTAAAATAATTTCATAACGCGATACTCTTTCCGTCATTATGAATCGTGCTTATCGATAATCGAAAAATGTAAAATTTCCTACGGAGTGACGAATTAATTATCGAGAACCGAACGTTTCTTCCTTTCGACGAAGTTCAGATGACTTGGTCTTGAGAGCGAACGCAATGAATGCGTATATGACGTTAATTTAAAAGCAGGGGTGGTAAAAATCATGTTTTAAATTGTTTAAAACATGCTTAATCGATGTTTTCGACATGTTTAAACATATTTTTCTATAATACTGTTTAAAGTACATATGTAACATTAAAAACATTAAAAAAAACAATTACAATGATGGAACAAAGGCTACGAGCCTAAAAGCCCTTGTTCTACCATTGTGATCTTTAGCGTGATGAGCCTTATTAATTGATATATTAAGAAAAAACATTGTTTCTTATGAACCCTGTTTAAGTCACCTCCTAATTTTTTTTTCTCCTCACTTCTACCTAATGCTATTCTATCTTTCCTATATAATGTTATGATAAATCAAACATACGTCTTGCATTCGGAACGAACAGATCATCATGCTCGTGATTTCATTGATCGCTCGATCAGACCATTAGTTGCAAATCAATTGTAACCGAGTGCTCGTTTACCCATTGATCCATGTTATTTTATTGCTACGACGAGAAGGACGACGCTTTTGCAGACGCTATGGGCTACAAGCGTGCACGCAAGCACGCATGTACGCTCGCACGCACGCACGCACGCACGCCGCGTAGGCGTCGTCTGGGTGGTATCCGGTGTTGCGTGTCCGTATGCTCGCCCTTTATTATACCTTTCTCTCTTTCTCATTTCCTCCGTCGCCTCTATTTCGCGTGTTTTCCTATCCCTACGCGGTCATCGAATTTCTACAATCCTTTTAGCAAGCGTCCTTCCATCGTCTAATACATACATAGGGTAATTCGAAAAGCTGGAACAATATTTATTGTGAATAAAAAGATTTGTGTATACACATCTGATTCTGGATCATAGCAAAGTTGTAAAAGCAGCTTCCGATTTCGAGAAAAAAAATATCTTGTCATGTATTATAAGTCAGAATGGAATCAATCGTTTATTATTATTATCTTTTTAACTTAATCTTTCCTAGAAGGAGACAGATTGTTTGGAAAATAGATCAGTATATGATACGTTTATTGACATTCTGGAGTAAGTCCTCTAGGAATGTAAAGGCAAGAAATGCGATAAGAATACAACGAAAAAATAATGATGCAAAGAAAACAAAAGATGAATGATACAAAGAAAAAAAAGATAATATAGAAAAAATAGAATAGATATAGAAAAATAAAACGTAAGTAAATAATAATGATAAAATTACAATAATAAAGAAGAGGAAGAGAAAAATTACAATAAAAGAATTTAAATATTAAGAGAGTGAGTTAATTCTTCCTTATTATTATAATTTTATCATTATTATTTACTTACGTTTTATTTTTCTATATCTATTCTATTTTTTCTATATTATTTTTTTTTTTAATCTTTTTTTCAGGCGAACACTCAATATATCCGTTACGTCGCGGATAGTTTTCAGTGCGATAAATCGCAAGGTGGATTACGAGGGTAAGTTGAGAATCGACGATTCCCGTGGAATAACTTTCGCGCGCGTCCCACCATCGTTTTCCAAGCTGTAGCGGGTTTCTTTTTTTTTTTGCGACACTCGAGAGCAAAACGCATGCCCCACGCGGCGAGAACGCCGCGACAGATGTTTTCGATTCGCCCCATTCGTCGCTTCGTTCGTGACACTGTGACTATACTTCATAAAATTCGCTTGCACAACGCATTATCCACAGAATCCCGTAATCCTCTGACGAAACAACGTCCGAGCCATATGAGATCGTCGCCATGACGTCGCTAAGCTCGCAAGTGTTCCGAGTGTTTTGGACTCGGACAGTTTCTTCTTGACAAAGACGCGTTCAGCGGCATGTCGTTTCGGTAAACTACCTATGAAAGCAGATATTTAAATACTTTCGATAGTGGAAAAATTCTTCTTTAAATTCTTCTTTATCGAAAGATTAGGCACTGAAATATGTAAAATGCGTTCTTAAGTTTTATCATGTCCTAGTAGAGTGCAAATAAATAGAAAGGACTATAGAATTCAACTCCTTATCTCTTCAGCGTTAGAATATTTTTCAGAAATTATAAAATTTGTCAGTTTTGATTGAATTTATATTTATATCAAGTACACAAAACAGAATACTGTATCATTAAATTTAAAATAGCCAAAGAGCAAAAATAAGGAAACTTGTGTGAAAAATATAACTTTAAGATGTAATTTGAAAATAATTAATACACCGAAAAAAATATTCTAATATTTAGTAAATCATTTGTTTGAATGTACAACTAAATATTTAATAACTATAAATATATGTTTATTTGGTACAAACCATTAATTGGATTTAATAATCATTTTTTTATTGGATAAATATTTATTTACTGTAAATAAATGTTTAGTTGGCACTATTCATATAAATATTTATTAAAATTTAATACATTTTTCAATTAATTTATTCTTTTTAAGATTTTACAACTGTAAACGTTATTTATGATATTGGACAATTTACACTTTTTATATAAATGATAAGTTTGTGCTTGCGACAATAGGATATGTTATAATTAATTAATTCATTTTTTAAAGATTTTACAAATGTAATCGTTATTTATGACATATTTTTATGTACATTGAAAATGACCCGATCGGAGTCGAAACGTTTGTAATATTATTATTTTAATTAAATTTGTTCGTTTGAATACTAGTTCTATGCCCTTTTAATATTTATATTGTTTTATATTTTCGTTCTGATTTAGAAACCATCAAATATTTTGTTGAGAGAGTAATTTAATATAACAATGTAAATTACTGTTAATATTAAATTATGTAAATATTGTTAATATTGCTAATACTGCTTGCATAATTGTTAATTGTTAATTGATAGTATTCCAAAATTGCGTAGGTGTGATGTATTCTAAAATTGCGCAGGTGTGATGTATTCCAAAAGTGCGTAGGTGTATGCATATTAATCTTTTTTCAAAAGTTTAGAATTTTAATTTTCCAGAAAATTCCTGACTTTTCAGTATATACATATATATAATATATTATAAGAACGAAATTCTAATTATATCCAAGTTGTGTAATTTATTAAAATTATGGTATATAATATGCGCGGTATCAAAGGGTTAAAAGGACATAGAAATAGCGAAACGTAGAGGAAGTTGTCGTCGCCATTAACTTATCTGGAGGCCTTTGCTGGGCTCGTTCGTGTTACGCTCGCCGCGGAATTGCGGATAGCATAGATTTTATCTGAAACGTGCGGGCGCGCTCGCGCACTCGCTCCTCCAAGTTCGTTCGATTATGCGGCGAACGGCGCGACGTTTTCACGTCGAGTCGTACAGGATCTTCGTCGATCCGGGGGGTTTCTTGGCAGTGGGATATTACCTGGAAACGCGTCGCTACTCTCGCGCGCGATCGCGCCGAACTGAATGTCGCGGCGGAAAGTCGCGTCGGCGTTCAGAGATCCGAAGATTCACTCTCGCGAACGTCTGTAAAGCGAAGCTCGAGATGCGCCAACTAAAATGGGAGTTTGAATTGAAATGTTCGAAATCGAAAATGCACGAGCTTTGTTCCCTGTATAATCTTACGGGTGTAACTTTCTAAGTTTCACGTTAGGTACGGTATTGCGGTTCAACGTCGACGACGTAAACGACATTTAAATTCTATTTAAGCCTGCCAGACTACGGACTTGGCGGATCTTGTTTCTAGCTGTCTCGAACGCTCGAGATGACATAAACAAAAGAAACATCGGCAACAATGTGTTTGTTTCAAAGACTGTATAGTCATGCACATGTAAATTCGCAATCATAATTCTGTATAATTAGAAAAATGATAGATTTATTTCTTAAGTAACGTCCCTGTCTGAAAGAGACGGAGTCAAAATTATCTAAATACAAATACTTTTATTTATTAACATAAAATTTCAGAATAAATAGGTCTTTATGATTTTATACATTCGCACATGATATTTGGATATATGATACAATTTAAGTTAGAATTACCAATTAGTATATTTAGTGCAGGAAAGAAAAGTAATTAAAATATACTTAAATATAGGTACTGATTTACAAGAAATTGATGTACCATAGATATAGGTATAGATATGAGAGAATAAAAGGATCTCGGTACAGTACTAGATACTTAGATACGTAAATCTGTAGCTAGTTACTGTACAACACTGTTGTTCATAGTGCAAATAATTTTGATTTATTTCGATGATTATACTGCACAATGATAATTTTGGTCCTTCCGTCCCTTTCAAAGGTTCCTGCGGATGCAGTAGACAGTGAATTTGGATTCAAATGTGATTGACTGTTTCAGTATGCTATCGCCATTATGCGCAATGTTTCATCTTATTTTATTACACCATGTCTATCGCTAGGTACAATTTCTTGTGTATCAGTACCTAATATGGATGATTCTTTCCTGCACAAAGTACACTAATTGTACCATATATCCAAGTATCATGTGCGGATGTATAAAATCATAAAGGTCTATTTATTCTGTAATTTGATGTTAATAAATAAAAGTACTTGTATTTAGATACGTTTAAGTACATTTGAAATACCTGTATCTAGATATTTTGTTTTTCTAGTACCTGTATCTGTATCTTAATACATTTTTTCCATAATACTTGTACTTAGATATGAAAATAAAGTACCTTGCACAACCCTGCAATCAATTTGTTTACGATACATAAAACGGCTCCGTTTTTATAGAAGAATAAAATTGGAAGGAATATATAAAAATGTGCGCCGTAAAAAATTTATAGCACCGCATGCCATCGGTTCGATGTGGCTGATCTACATCCAAAGAAGAGAATCGTGCTATTCTTTGTCTCGTGCTTTTGACTTTGCTCCCTGTGAAAGAGAATGCGAGAAAGAGAGAAAGAGAACGCGAGGCCTTTCTTCCTCCTGATTCCGGGGCCGAAAATAAGCTGATCCAATTCCAGTCGCGGAGGATCCTTGATTTTTCGTCGCCTCTCGCAGCCGTCTCTCGAATTCCGTAAGCACCGGGAGTTTTGCCGGCGCGGCGGCGCGGTCATTGTGTAATTGGCTCAACCCGCGAGGCACGCGAGTCCGCCTCCCTCGCGCGCTCGCACACGCGAAATCGGAAATGCTCGAAATAAACCTACGACGCTCCTTCTCGACGCTCCACTCTGACGCACCGCACACCGTCCGCGTATACACGCGCTCTTCTTCCCGCGACTGTTAAGTATCAAACGCGACTGTAACCGTCGAGAGTAACCGGTCACGCTGTTTTCAATTTTATTCAACATCCACATATATTCTATCTTGTTTTATCGTATTAGTATAGAGCTCACGTTTTTGTCTCCGTTCACCAATCTCTGTCGAATCTCTGCCAATTTAATATGGCCATTAAACTATTTATTTCTATCCTATCTCTGATTCCAGTCGAAATGTGGCTTCTTGCTTTCAAGAGAATTTCTATGTGCGCGTGTGTGTATGTACCTGACTGCATACGCGTTTTGTTCTGTTTTATTCTACTCCAATTCTCCACTCTAATTCACGCGTCTCGCCACTATAAATAAGGATGTTTACTTCCGCAATATTGCGTCATGTCTTGCCCTCAAATATTTCTGAAGTTGACATCCTCGGCGTTGCCTAAGTATCACTATCATCTTGAGACATCTATCCAATTTTGTTAAAATATCAAAGGCTCCGCGAGACGGATATTATTGAAGTATTGCCAAGAAATATTCGTCTTAAGGCGCAAGCGTCCCGTCTACACCTTGCGCGAAACTGTTTATTACGACGCCGGCCTCTCTCGATTCATCGCTTATGCGAACTCCGACGCGGGTGTGGCTGTTATTTCGCCGTCTCTGCCTTCCTCGCGATACGACACGACAACCGATACCCGCTGGAGAACGAGCGCGCTGCTTAAAATGGCGCACGTTGCATCACACGTTGATGTACACGATGTTGTACATCAATTATTGCGGACAAGGTGCTCCACGCATCTCCGTTCCGTTAAATCCCGACGGCGGAACGTTTATGGGGCCACCTGATCCGCCACAATTTCTTAACGCGTTCTTGAGAATCGAATGAAAACAAATTCGAAATTTGTACGGAAAGAATAATTTTATTAAAATATTAAAAAATTTAGAGAGATAGACACAGATCTGAAAATAATTTTGTTGGACTAGAAAAGTAATTTTGAGGGCACTTAAACTGATTGCTAAAATGTAAAAACTTTTTCAAGTATTTTTATTATACTTGAATTCTCTATATAATTGTTGTGATGGTCCAACAAAACTATTTTCAGATATCTATATTTAACTAAATTTTTAAATCCTTCAATAAAATCGTTCTTTCTGAATACAATAATAAAATTCTTTCTATTTACTACACTGAAAAAAAATTTAGTCAATTTTAATAAATATTTAGTTGAATACTGCCAACTAAATATTTATTAAATATAAAGATATATTTATTTGATATATATACAAGAAATATTAATTTGATTTAACAATCATTTTTTTCACTGAACAAATATTTATTTACTGCAAGTAAATGTTTGGTTGGCAGTATTGAACTAAATATTTATTAAAATTGACTATATTTTTTTTCAGTGTAGGAAAAAAAAATTTAGTGCCTTCAGCAAGACTATTTAGTTGAAGCATTTTTTAACAGCAATAAAATATTTTTATATAACAAAAAATTTAGTTGCTTTCACAAAATAATTTCTGCTTTGTAAATAATAAAAATCTTTTTCCCAATGTACGTTCTTGAACTGAAGTATCAATCTCGTTTATCTCTTGGATGAATATTTAACGTGAAATCTGAATGTCTAAAATTTCTATCGAAGTCGAAGTGTATCTTTCGACAGATTGGACTTGAACGTGGGGGAGAAGAGAGTGCCAGAGCGGATGTCGGGGGAGGCTTTAAATGACCGCGGTCCTTCACAAGTCGTAACTGATCGTCTTTGAAGAACGCGTATGACGTACTCGCGGGAGTGGAGCGTGTTATCGAGAGGGGTAGGTGCGAGTTATTTTCGCGACCGGATTTTTCGGCATTAGAGAGGGTCCGCTCGTTCGCTCGCGATGCGGCTAAGCCAAGCAAGCCTTCGTCAAAGTTTACTCGGCTGTTCGCTCGTTTACTCGTTGCTCGTTGCTTGCCTGCTTCGCTTAACGTGCCTGCCTGTCCGCTTCTCTCCCAGAATCAGCGACGTAGCGACGAATCGTCGAACCCTCTGTATCACGAGAATGCAACAAATTTTATTTTTTTATTTGGCAGCAATTTAGAATCGAATATTTTCAAAATTCAACACAAATATCTAAATAAAGAAAACCATATTTGGTCAAAACAGATTTTAGTGTCTAAAAATATTTTGGTGAATTTTGGAACTCTCAGCTTAAACAAACTACATGCCGATTAATTGTCGGTTTTATTTTTTAAATTATTTTAAAGTTGTTTGAAGAAAAATATCCTATAATCTCTTTTATCGGCGACTTAGTGTCGCGTGTATAATTTATTTTTGCTGATAATTTATTTGTCTAGATGATTGTAATTGGGACGTTTCCGAGAATGTTACTTCGAGAGAGACTATTCTGCGCGAGACATTTTTCTAATAATAATAACTACGTCATTTTTCCGGATATATGCCCCGAATCCCACGAACGTTAACATATGTTTCGCATTGCGTACACTGGTGGCAAACATTGGAAATGTCCCGGCCGGGACGGGCTACCAGGAAGCGATAAGTCAAGAAATTTTGGCCGGTTCGCTCGAGTCTCGGAGCCGTTTTGCCGGTGAAACGAGGAGACGGCGTTTTAACGCCTGATGCCAAACCAGTGGTGCAAGTGCGCACGCAAAATACCGGGAACGAGACCTCGCTGGCGGTGCCCTGATGTGCTCATCTTTTGAAAAATATCACTTTCGTTACGTCGAATTGGAAAATAAATGTAACTTCACACTATCTCGGTCGGTCGACTGACGAGATAGTTAGACAAAGTATTGTGGTCAACACTACGTTTTAATTGTCGCTCCTGTTCTCCGAATTGCAATCTTAATTATAATGTAAACGCAGGAAGGAAATTAGTTTAACTATCGCGTCACTGTCTCGTAGTTCCTGAGTCATTTGTTTCAACGTAACTTTAAAAAGCACGGATCGTTTGACGAGTGATTGGAGTCTAAACGACGATATGGAACATCTCATTCATCATCGCGTATATCAATACAGCTCCTTGAGATCGTTTGAACGTTTGGGCTCGCGGTACGCGTGCGTACGTCACTGTATTCACAGCGCTGCGGATGTGTCAGATTGGTGGGAGGAGGGTGAGGGAGGGAGGAAAGGGAAAAGATGTCGCGCGGGGTGAAGAAAGGGGAACGAGTGGGAGCGACGTGCCCGGTTGCGCGAGCGGGAGCGGGAGCGGGAGAAGAGAGGCGACGCCGGGAGAGAGGAAGCGAGCGAGAGAAAGAAAGGAGAGAAGCAGAGAAAGAGACGAGCATATCGAATGAGAGAGAGAGAGAGAGAGAAAGGTGAGAGCGGAAAAGGGGAATGTCGGCGATACGGGCGCTAGTCAGACAGAGACGAGATGAATGAACGTGCGTGTTTACGCGCGCGTGTAAGACAAAGAGAGGAAATGGAATAGAGTGAGAAAAGGATGAGAGGTGTGCGCGCGCAAGAAAGAGAGAGAGAGAGAAAGAAAGAGAGAGGGAGCGAGAAGTGGGCGCACGAATGAATGAACGGTGCACGACGAGGATGGAATTAATGAGTGGGATAAATATAGAATGGAGTAACGCGCCAGAACGAGACGGCCGCGCGCTATTTCTCTCTCTCTCTCTTTCATCCACCGTCGTTCTCTCTTCTTTTCTATCTGCGCCCTCTGTCGGTCCCAGTCCCTGTACGCTCGCGAACTCGCCTCGTTGCTCGCTCGTGCAGCTTGTCGTCCATGCCTGCGCGATCGTAAGCCGAGGCTGCAAAAGTAGCGTGATGAACATCACGAGATCGATTCCTCCTAATACATAATCTTTGACGCTTGAAATGACCTAGGAAAACGGGATCTCGAGAGACGAAATTTATTTTTAGAATGAATACGAGTAAATAAATAATAAAAGTGAAGGTTTACTTTTATAATTCTTTTTCCTTTTTTTTTTAGCATGGGACATGTTTGTTCTAATGTGCCTACAAATGGTTTTGTTATTTTATCTAATTTTTTTATCTATCTAATCCCTACAAATAGTTTTATTTTATATCATTTCAATTTATCATTACACGAAGAAAAATGTTTTGTTAAATTAATTGGAATTCTGATGGAAGATGAACGATCCAGAATTCTGGTTAAATTCATCAGAATTCTGATTGAGATAACCAACAAAATTCTAATAGATTTAACCAGAATTCTAGACCGTGCATTTTCCATCAGAATTTCAATTAACACAAAAAAAAATTTTCCATAAAATGGCTAAATAGACTTATGGAAATTCATTTCGCTTTGTTTCTAGACGAAAATGGAACATTTCGAGAAATCGCATCGTATCGCGCAAAAAAGGTTCTACAAACGTTATCGAAACACCATGGCGGTCGCTGAAATACTACTACGTCATATCGCGTCACATCACTCGCGGTTCTCTCTTTCTCTTTCCTTTCTCTCATATCCGATCGATAACGCCCCCTATCGATAATATTCCTCACGCTCACGCCACACGTTTCTTACGGAACGGAGAAATGTCTGGTGTGGTTTGAAAAAAAAAAAAAACGATGGAGAAACGGATGGAAATAATCGACAACGCGAAATCGACAACGTCGGCGGCACCGCCGCTACGCAGACGACGATGTCGCCTATCGCACCACCACCATCACCGTCATCATCATCATCATTATCATCATCGTCAGCATCGCAACTATTACCACCACTTCCTCTATCCATCGAACGCGACCACGGCCGTCACTGTCGAGTCGCGCCGACGCCGTGTATGACGGCGGCGCGGTGCCGCACGGCGGTGACGACGTAGGTAATGTTTTCATTCAATCCGAAGCTTCAATGATAGCTTCCGTCCATTCATAAAAAGCTTCGTGTGCGTCGGGCCGGCCCCAGGAGCGGCGCTCGCGTTTGCCCCACGTTATCGCCAGATGGCGACGCCGTACTATGCGCGAACGCCGCCCGAGGGAGTCCTTCCTTCCCTTCCATCCCCCTCTCGCTGGACGTGTACGAGCCCCTTCCCCCGCCTGCGCTCACCCCGCCGCCACCTCTTTTCACTTTTTCTCCTCCGTCCCCGCGTCCGACTGTCGCCATTCATGGCTTCCTTCCCACCGTCTCTCTTCCTGTTTCCCCTCCCTCCGCCTACGTTTCGTCCCGCTGCTTCGCGCGTTATGTCTCTCTGCTCGCTTCCCCTGCCTTCTCCCTCCCCCCCCCTCTCTCTCTCTCTCTCTCTCTCTCGCGCGCTCCCTCTGACGTGCCCCCTTCGCGTCGGCCGCCGCCTTTCCAGCTCGATTCGCTCGCGGCGTATCCATTGTCAGTCGTTTGTCGGCGGTCGTCGTGCGTGTTTCGTGATTCGTGTCTCTGTCTCGCTCCCGCTGATTCTCTTCTACTCCGGTATCCAGCTGTTGCCACGAGTTCCCTCGGATGAGAAAGAACCTCGTTCGTGGTCCGGTCGAGAGAGAGTGCCTGATGGATAGGAAATCTAACGCGAGCGAGATCGTTACAGTGATGTAATCCCATCGACAACTTCGACGAAGACGTACTTCTTCGACGTCGGTGTCCCGGGAAGAGAGTACAAGAGGGCGAGATACTCCGCCCAGCTCGCGTACAAGAACGGTACGAAAAGGCGAGGGGCAAGTGCGGCGAGTGCGGAATATGAACGGAGGACGAAAGTGCGAGTAGCGGATCTCTCGCGCTCCCGTCCAAGTGCTCGCGAGTCTCTATCTGTTTCTGTCTCTTTCTCCTCCTCTCTCTCTCTCTCTCTCTCTCTCTCTCTCTGTCTCTGTCTCTCGTGCTCGTCTTCGATGCCGTCGCCGTGCCAGGCCGAGAGAGAATGCGGATTCGACCGTCGCTACGAAGCGTCAGCCCGAACCCACGGCGACGACGGCGACTCGAGGAGCACCGTGTTCTCGGGAACGTTCTCTCGCGAGTGTCCACGAGATCGTTCTCGCCGTCGCGATCGCGCGTGAGAGTGCGTTCTGCTGATCCCGACGAACCACGTCGGCCACGGCGGAACCCACGTTCTTTTCTGGCCGCTCGCTAGTCCTATGAATTTTCAGTAAGTTTTCCTCCTTCTCTTTTCTATTTTATCTTATCCTATTTTATTCTTCTCTCTTTTAACGTTGATATCTCTATATTGATATCATATCAATATCAGATTGCACTTAGACTCGTTTTTACGATATAGAGAAAAATGTCTGGTTGAAAATAGAAGATTTTGATTGTATGAATTAAAATTCCCCGGTTATTTCAGCTAGAATTCTAATAGATTTAACCAGAAAATTCTGATTCGTCCATTTTAATTAGAATTTCAACTCATCCAACCAGGTATTTTTCTCAGTGTGATTACCTAAAGAAATTAAAAGTAACTAAAGAATTCATCAATGAAATTCATTCATGAATTCCTTTGATGACTTGAATTTTCCTGGTGACTTGTAAATTTTAGATGACCATATACATTGTGAAAATGAAGCTTTAAAGGTGTTCTCCTCGGTAAAATGAAAAAGGTTACAAAACTTTACAAAATATTAATTTTCTATTTAAAGTAAATTAAAAGAGAATCGTAGCAGAAATTCGTCTTTCAACTGATTGCGTAATTTTGGAGTAGTTTCTTTCTTTATTTTGGTAATACATAAACAGCACACAACACAAACAATTTTGAAAACATATTTCTTAACGCAGTTGCGAGTTTTTTAGTCGTTGCATAAATTCGAAAATATCGCGATACTAATTACAGTAGAACGATGAGTTTGTCGAATCTGTTTATTAACATAGGTATGCATAACAAACTCGTTTTGCAATCGAGACGTCGGTTTCATTAGAATCTTTTTCCGGACAAGAATACAGCATTCCTCCTTTTTTTCTCACAATCAATTCATTATCGTTACTTGTAGACCGGATGTACATCCGCTAATATCGAAGTTGCGGTCGTAAAGTTCCACACAGCGGCTAACTGAGCTGTGAAGTCAGCTGAACGTCCGTTAGTTAATTAAGTAGTAGAATTTTTTATCTTTTACACAATTTTCATATTAATAGCGACGTTAATCTTGAATCTAAATTATAAACGCCATTAGTTATCCGTGATGTGACTCTAAATCGTGATCTTACATCAGAGTAGCAGGCAGGATTTGAGACTAAAAATTATCAATTTAACGAGGCAATGTTTCAACGTTCTAATTGACATGAACGGTGGTTGGAACTTGAATAAATCCTCCCGTATAACCCGGCCTGTCTCGGCTTGTCTTGAGTCTTTATAGACGCGTTAGGATGGACGTTGGGATAGAAATCGTAATCACGAGGTGTGTTTTCCACTCTGATTACAATACGCCACTCCGTATCGGGGCAATGAGAGCGTGGTCGTCGTGGTCCACGATGGATTTTACGAGATTCTGGCAATTGCGTGGATTTCTACGTGCAATTATGTGTGGCGATATTACGCGCGGAGAAAAGGAAAGACGTGCGTTATCGTCCCATGTAATTGAAACTCGTTAGCGGATCGCGCTACGCACGAATCTGAAACGCCGGGGAAACAGATAACGGGAGGAAGAACCGTATCCGGCCTTATCGCGCTCGTTTCCGAACGGAATTAAAGGTCGCTATATATTAAAACGCCGGGATTCACGAGCTCGCATCAAAGGAGCTTTATGCGCGACGTCTAGCACTGGCTAGTCTCGATGCGACAGATAAACGGGCTTGGAGGAGGTAGAAGGAGTCTCCGCGTATTCATAAGGCCCACGTTTTAAACACACAATCCCGCACTCGAAATGTATCTTATAGATACATACCTTAAATATATTCTATTGGCGATTTATAAAATGACTTCATAGATGTTTCTTTGTACTCCGCTCTTACGCTTCAAATCTCTTAATCTTTTTTTGAACATAGAATATTCCATCTACTTCTCCCTTTCTTTCTAAAACCTACAAAAGTGTAAAATTGTCTGCGAATTTGCGAAATTTTAAATAACATTGTGCTATGAATTGTGCATCATAATTTTTTTAAGACTTTTTTAAGACTAATTTTTTTTTAAGATTTTTTCGATTTACTAAAATTTCTGAGTAATATTGCTCCTCGCGAATTATGTGCTACGACCTATTTTGCTTGAGACTGGATAGTCCATCACTCGGAATTTCCCCAGATTTACAAAAGTCGTTAAAAGTTCGCGATAATGTTGCTGCGAGCAAATTGTTATGGTTCACTATTCGAGACGTTTCGTAAATATTCCGAAATTCTTTTTTATTATTGGTGTATTTAATCAAAACTTGTTGCTCGTTAGTTTATGCATATCTAGACCGCAGAGGAAACCGATATCGAAGGAAGAACTTATCCACTCTTATCGTGGATGTTTCCGACTAGCGTTAAAAACTGTTTATGCCACTCGACGATGCTAATTCGTGCACGTACATTCACATAATGTATCATGCCTTTTGCTAGTTTTGCTTCGTTTGTTCGATTTAAAATTAGAAAAAAGCTTACTCCATGAATATACATTGATTTACGAATAACATTCGAGTATCTTCCGCATGTCCATCCAATTATTTCCACATTTAACGCGATTTATTTTTTAATTAATTTCTTTTTCAGAACTATACATTATTTCTTTACAAAGGTTCCCACAAATATATAAAATTATACGAATATTCGTTGTTTCAAAACGATTATTCAAAGATTAATCGACTTGATGGATCTATGAAACTCGAGAAGCGATATTATTCCTCGGTTTTTTGCATGTGACGTAATATAATGTTCATTAGTAATTCGATAAACGTGTGGCACGCGGATGTTGTATCGCATAATCATCGCATTGTCATCAACTAATTTATCAGAAATTTTCTACGAACTTCTTTCGTTTCGCGCGGTGCATGATCGATTCATTTAATCATTACCAGGAAAATCCGCGAAGACGATCAATCGAACAACGATGTATCTGCGACGAAAAATAATTCACGTATCTTTATGAACTGAGAGAGAATTCTGATCGATCATGAAATCCACTCTTAAAATCGACAGAACGTTTTAAAAAGTTACAAATATAAAATGACAAATAACTGTGACATAAATAATGCTCGTTTCTAATTCTTAGACTTTGAAAAAAGAATGAAGAGCTAGTTGAACCGTGATCAAAATTAAATTACATTGGCAGAAACGGGCATAAGACTGATGCGCGTTTCTACCAATGTAAATTAACTTTAATTAATCTCGATTCAACTTACTCTTCATCTTTTTCTAATTCTTGGACTTGGAAAAGGATGAAGAGTTAGTTGAAAAGAGATTAAAATTAAACCACATTGATAGAAACGAGTATAAGACCAGAAATAAATCGACACAAGTTAAACTGCATTCCTGCAAGAAAAAAAATTCAAGAACTCTCTTATAAAGTTATGAATCGCGTTTTACTTAAAATATTGTGTGATTTCTCTTATACCTGACAGGATCTCTCGCAACCGATCTTTTTCTTTTTCTTAATTCGTACCCTTTCACCGCGCGGAACGTTGAATCGTCAATTCTGTCCGCACAATCTGTCAGTCGACGCGGATCAACCAAGATGCGTTTTCGCTACGAGAACGCTAGATTCAACAAAATCGTAACAGCCAGCAAAATTATAATCAAGCCGGGAGGGGAACGTCGGGGGGCCAACCAGAACCAGTCGAAGCGCACCGGCCGCTCTCGCGTTCGCTCGCGAAACGCTCGTCTTATCTGCGCGCCGCGGACGGTTGGCGCGGAGCGGTTAAAAGCTTTGACCTATGGCAGTCGGTCGACGATAGCCGGCCCGTGCATTCCACTTCGAGCGCACCCTTTCTGAATGGCCCGCCTGTTTCTCGCCGCGATCGCACGACGCCGCTCCGCTCCGCCGCGACGACGAGCGAGAACCGCCGCTGGCATCGTCTAGCGCTCGAGTGGCTTGTCTCGCAATTGGCGTAAGTCAAATTTTCAGATCAACGCGTTAATGAAGCATCTACGACGATTTCGAAATATGATGCTCGTTACGAGGTATTTATGTAACGAGCGAGGGTTTTTTTCCACGATTATTTACGAGGAATATACATACAGGAAGGTTACTGAGTATCTCTAATACTCGTTTCTAAAGTAGTTTAATTTTATTTTTGGTTCAACTAACTCTTCATCTTTTTCTAATTCTTAGACCCTTAGAAAAAGATGAAGAGTTAGTTGAACCGAGATCAAAGTTAATCTACATTGATAGAAATGGGCATAAAAGATTTTAAGACGTGATTCCACACACAAGTTCAAAATAAAAACTTTATACGACCATATGTTCAAAATGGCTTAGATTTAAAAATACAAGGAGAATGTCAAAGGGAAGATTTTGAAAACCATTCGAGTTATTTTGATAAAAAATATACAAAGTTTCATCAAAATAATCAAAGTTGTTTTTGAAAAAACAATTTTTCCTTCAACTTTAACACCTTATGTCTTTAAAACTAGGTTTCAAACATATATGAAGTTTTCGTTTTATTGTTAGATTTGTGTAAGGAATTAATCTTCTTATTTATTAGCCTATATAGATCCCTATACAGCACAAATCTTCAAAGTACATTTTATGAAATTATTTGGAATGAATTCCGGTCGAATTGTTCAATTATTTCCTATATTTCTATTGTTTTCTGGGGAACTTCTCATCAGAATCCATTTAATAATTCAATACGTGCCCAAGAGACATCCTAAAGATGAAACGTTCTACGTCCTAAGAGTGTTCTTAGAACGTCCATTGGATAAAATTACTGGGTCCTTGCAAGGCGGTCAAGGTGTAGATACTTTCAAATATCTACATTTCGTGTCGATAAAACGTGTCACGCGATAGCATAAATAGAACGTTAATTCCGATTTGAGAGATAACGGAACGGGCGTTTTGAAGATTTTCGAGCAGGATTGATACAGTCTCGTCGAACCGCCGTGAATCGAAACGCGCTGTACCAGGGGAAGCGACGAAGTGGAGCGACTGATAAAACGAAGCCGGAGGAAACGCGGAGCGTCCACGATTAATGATCTCGATATACGCACGTTTCTCGGAACGCGTGTAATAATCGGGCGCGCCTCGAAAGCCTGAACGTACTGGGAGCTCGTTCACGTTACAGTCGCAGAATCTAATTCTGCGCCATTCCTCCGACCATGCCGCCGATCACCGTGTAGCTCAGGTGAATGAGCGAACGAAGGTGCATGTGTGCGTAATCGATGCAACAACACGATTCCGAATGCAGGTTTGCGCGTAACTCGGGAGTGGCTCTCGCAGAGGAGTAGAACGTTCAAGAGCCTGCTCTCGAAAAGTTAACGCTCGGCTCTCTTTCTCGGTCTCTATATACTACTCTCGAGCCTCCAGAATTTTCTCATCTCTTAACTCTCAATTCCGATTCTCATTTTTTTTTTACCTCTTCATTCTCACGTCGCAATACAATAAATCTGATCGATTATAAACAGTTAATCAGACCGCAGAGCAAATCCTTTTTATGTTATAAATGAAATTATAACGTGACTTAACGTCGTTTGTCGATTCGCATTCCATTTTTCATTTACCAAGAGTGTAAGACTCGAAAATCCAAAGTGCGGCTTTAGTTGAAGTAAAAGCGCACCGTCGAGGACGCGATCGGTCGCGCTCGAACGAGACTCTCCCGGTTCTTCCACACCGTGGGCGCCGCGAGTGGGTTGGTGACCACCGAATCGAGAACTCCACGGCCCACTCGTACCATGCTCGCCCACGTGGAAACCGAACCTCTCTTCGTGACCGCGTAGGTGCTGACCCGACGCCTCGCCATACCTCGTCGCTTGGCCATTTCGATTTCTTTGATTTTCGAAAACTTGAATCCAATTTCACCGACATCTTCTCACTTGGCAATGGAGTCACGATTTTCTATTCTAGTACCATCTCTCGTTAAGAGGATACGATCGATATATGAAAGTTGTGTTTATTATAACATTCTATTTTTATTGAACAAACTATTTTTATAATTCATTTACTGTGTTATTTTTAGTGTTATAAACTAAAATTTAAAAAATGATAAAAATTTTAATGTTTTTATAAGAGTACTTTAAACATTCAAGATAATTTATGCAACGTTTCATTGAGATTCGCTGGTTATAAAAATTTTTAACAAATAATTATTTTACAAGGCAATTAATTTTTACATTGCAATATAACTTTAATACTTAAGTACTTTTAAAAAGAGTTTAGATTTCTATCAATATTTTACAATATATTTCTACACACACACGCACACACACACACTTCTAAATACTTATTAAAATAATTTTTGATCCAGATGATAAATCGTTGTTACATTTTTTATATTACTTTTTAAGTGATTTAGAACAATCCGATTTTTCATGACTTTATTGTTTTGAAATATTAATCATATCTCCTGAAAGGTAAACCTTAGAAAGATACTTTATTATAGGAATATTGTGTTTTAAAAGGATACTTGTTATTTTAGAAAGATTATTTATTTTAGGCAATAATTTTCTTCAATTTATATAAGGAAGATATTTAGTTAAATAATTAAACACTTTATAAAATAACTTGCTAAAAAAACTTGAGTATTTTAAGAAACTATCAATCAAAATATGCAATGTGTTAAGTATATAGATAGTTGTACCTGTTCTAATTGAGTATATAACACGACGTTTTGATAATGATGTTTTCAGGTGGGGATGAAGCGCGTGTCGCGAGGGCGAGAGGAAGCGGACGCGGAGCATTACCGAGCCCCATCCTCGCTAATGGAACGCTCTCGTCGAGAGTGTCACCACCTCGCGCGGGCTGGGCAGTGCGGACTACCGAGGCGACACTTACCCCAACGTCAAGTCAGCGTCCATCGGTTCCAGATACATCGTCGACGTCCGTCGAACGATGGGCTAGCGAGCGGACGGCACCGGTTTGGTCGGGTCGTGCCGCAGCGTCGTTGTCAGCAGCAGCAGCAACGGCAACAAACACACGAGGAGAATCGTTCTCCGCAGCGGATCGAGGACCAGCTAGCACAGCTGGTATCCGTCTCGAGCATCGTCGGATCGAGGAGAGGAAGGAGTTGGAGGCGACGAAGAAGGTGGAACATTGGCAACAGCAACAGTGTCAGGATCAACAGCAGCGACGTCATCTCCAGACGTCAGCAGCGACGCAAAGTCCAGGAGCAGCAGGACGATTAGAATTGAGCGGTCGGCCGATGTCGCGTAACGATGCGATATCGCCGCTCACGCGGCCTCCCTCCTCGCGAACAAACATTACCGGGGACGGCAACGACGACTGTATCAGCGGCGCCGGCGAAGACGCGGCGGACTCGCGTCTCGTCCATATCGAGACGCGCGTACATGATCACAGTCGGCCGTTTCCGCCGCCGCGGTTGCCGCTCGTGCACATGACGACGATGCCGTCCGTGCCGCCACCGCCACCGCCACCACCGGCGTCGCAATCGGTACCCGGGTCTCCGACGCTCCGCGTCGCGCCTCTCACCATGCCTCTGACGCCGTTATCGAGTTCCTTCCGTAGCAGGCCGTCCCTGCGTCGCCCGCAGAATGTAGAGACGTCACCGAGCGACGCGAATTCCAGGAGTCTGCTGTCACCTTCGTCCACGGACACGACGATAACGGCGATAACGACGATCGCAACGTCGCCCAGGAGTCCGATCGGCGAGGTGAGCCTTGCCACGCCACGACCGGATGGCGAGAGGACCATCAACGAGTACGTCGAGACGCCGTTCAAGAACTCGCGTTGCAGTCAGGAACGACGCCTCGATGCCGATAGCAAGACGGCCGGCGACTGTCCGAAGAACGAGAGGAGGCATCATCATCACCACCACCATCATCACCACCATAGAGGTCACGATGATTCCACGGTGGTGCCAACGCATCGGGGACGCGGTCGTGCGAGGAATCAAAGTCTACGCGGTTTCAGCGGTTCGGCAACCGGTGGTTCTCCTGTCGCCACGTCGACGAACACGGCGGCAGCGAATGCCGTCACGAAGCAGCCGGTCTCCTTCACCAAGGAACCGGCCAACACGCTTGGCACGAGGGCCTACGATCCGGCTGGCCTATCGATCATATGCGATTTTTGCGGTAGATGCCGATGCGAATCGTGCCGGGAACCACCTCCGCTGCCTAGTAAGTGGCTCTGTGACAATACGTGCCTCTGCTCGGCAGAGACCGTCCTAGATTACGCATCGTGCCTGTGTTGCGTCAAGGGTCTCTTCTACCACTGCGTGGATAGCGGCAGCGGCGGTGGCGTCGATAGCAGCATGGACGGCGAGGCCGCGACGAGTTGCGCGGACGAGCCGTGCTCTTGCACCGGTAACCGCATGGCATCCAGATGGGCCTGTCTAGGCGCCCTATCCCTGGTGATGCCCTGTCTATTGTGCTACTGGCCTCTTCGGGGTTGCGTTACCCTCTGCGAGGCTTGTTACGCGCGTCATGCTGCACAAGGCTGCCGGTGTAATCCAAATGCGACCGGTAGCAGGCATCATCCCATCACCAGCGATATTGGAGACTCGAGGGACCCGGAGAAGAGGCTGTTGGATCCGGTCACGCCGGAGCTTTGAGCGGAAACCTATCCACACGTGGAAGAAACGCCGCGTGTTTCCTCAATGATCAGAAGATCAAGAAATTTAGAAACATAGGGCCCCGCCCTGATGGACATATTGGACGTGTGTGGGGGTGGGGTCAGAGGGAGCAAAAGTGAATTACATCAAGTACAAGAGTTGCATTTAAGTCGAGGAGAACGATATCGGATTTTGACGAACTTGTACGTTTGACGTCGCGAATGTCTTTATTTATTATTCTTCCATGAAATGTGCGTATGTGTGCGAGTACTTGTGTGTTTACGTCTTGATGCGTTTCTGCGTGAGAGAGAGAGAGAGAGAGAGAGAGAGAGAGAGAGAGAGAGAATATGAGAGAGAGAGAGAGTGAGTGAGAGAAAGAAAGAAAGCAGTGTACGAAAGAGGCGAAGATGTGCCTGTACGCGCGTGTGTTTGTGCGTGTTTTTGCGTGCGCGAACGGTAGAGAGGAATGAAGTACGCGGAGTAGCGTATCGTCCAGACATACCACTTACGCATAGATAACTCTATACATAATGAATTATACGCATTGTACCACGCGCCGAGCGAAATCGAACGAATGGTAATATATCGGGGTCTGGGGCAGGGGGAGAAAAAAAAAATATATTATATATATAAATATATATATAGATAGAAATGTATATTGTATATTATGTTTGTATAAAGAACAAACTTTTCTACGGTTAATTTATTTGCGGCTGTAACGCTAAGTGTATGGTTCATGAAAAAGCGAGAGACGATTGTTAGAATGAGGGGAGAGGGGGAGGGGGAGGGAGAAGCGAAAGCAAATTGTACCAATGACGTGAGCGCATGGACCAATGTGGCCGCTGAGTTGAAGCCCACTAGCACGACCGAAAGTTTTTTTGACGGTAAAAGAGATCAGGTGAAGAAAGAGAGAGGGAAAGAGAGGAAGAGATAGAAACAGAATTTAAAGCGCTAATTTTTTAATTCATACGACATGATTTACAAGTAATGGCGTGAAAAACGTGTTGCGAGGAAGCCATGTTGATAAAATCAAGTTACATCAATGATTGTACAAGCAAGAAAGGGGGAAGAGGAGGCAGAAAATAGCGGAAACCCGCGCGGATCGCCTTTTCCATTTCGTTAATGTTCTCTCCAGTATTATCTAGTCCTGCGAGCGTCCTTTTCTCAGTTAGCGTTTGTCATTTAAGACCGGACTATGCGGCATGCACGCGTGAGAATGAAGTCACGAGAAAGAGGAAGCTCCCCCGCTCCTAAACCCCATGCCGTCCCCGGTGATTTCGTTAGCTATAAATAGGGACTTAAGATCGGTAACATTGCAGACGAACTCGCACTCGCTTTTCTCGCCAGTCGCGGAAAATGGCGAATTCACTTTTTCTTCCTCTCCATTTATCTTTTCTTCTCATTCTCTTTCTCTCTCTCGAGGGGCACCGGGTGCGATTGGTGCGCGATTTAACATTAGAACCACCATTAAGTTTTATGCTTTATTGTATTATTTACGCATGAATGTGCATGTGTAGAAGTACGAGAATTTCGACGAAAATTTTCTACTTCCACGCATCGGATTACTTCAGTGTGTTACAGTTTTGTGTTCTCGCCGATTCTAAGCAATCGATTGTGTAATCGAGGGATGAGGAATCTCTCTCAGGGACATGGCAATATGGTTCTAATGTTAAACGCTGATATGCGTGCCCGCAATTATTCTTCATTAAAAATCACCCGTTAATTTGTCCAGAAGTAATTCGACGACTAGATTTTTTTTTTTCCTTTCAGCGATATTCCTCGGCGCGAGTATCTTCGCGCGGATTGAAAGCCGATTGATCAGAGTGGAGTCGCGCGACTCGATTTTAGCATTTCAGCGCGAGGCGTGGGCAGATGATTGTGTGTGAGCGAATGCTCGGGTATAACTGGGTCGATTGTATGGGCAAAATAATCGCGTGCGGATGAAGACGAGGTGAGAAGCAATGAGCATTGCGAACAGGTATGCGAGGAAACGTGTCGCGATTCAAGCAATCTGTCGTTGCACGCGTTCGAGGAGAAATTGCTCGGAGTAATCGAAATAAGCTCAGCATTTTTTTTCTCTCTTCCTCTCTCTCTCTCGATGGCTCGCCTCACCCTTCTTCTGCGAAGGGCGGGCACTGAGACAACGGGAATAACAAAGACATAGAGAATGGACTGCGCGATCCGTATCTAAGTAGTGTATCAAATGTGGTCGACAATAATGAGAGAGAGAGGGACCGTGGGAGACGGCCAATCTCCCTCTCACTCTCTCTCCCATTACACCATTGAATGGAAAGAGATAGAAATGGCCGTCTGCTACGGTCCCTCTCTCATCCCTATCGACCATTTTCAAGCACGGATCACGCAGTCCATTTTCTATGTTTTTGGGGAATAAGAAGAGCGAGTCAGCACGAAAAGAGCGTTATGGCCTCAGTGCGAGAACGTCTAGACGGTGCGAAAAAGCGTAACGAAGTTTCTAATAGTGAAAAATATAAAAAAGCCCATCAGAACCTACATCGGTTGTTCGGATGCACAAAAAACTCTTTATTTTCGTATGAATGTAACAAAACGAATAAAATAAACGTTTCAACCCTTCAATTCGGGTCCTTATCAATATAAAATCTAAATCGAAATTACATAAGTAACGCAAATTTCAAGATGGTGATTCCACGACAATTTGGCATTTGGGTAAAGAAGAATAAGCTAAATTGTAATTTCGATTTAGATTTTATATTGATAAGGACCCGAATTGAAGGGTTGAAACGTTTATTTTATTCGTTTTGTTACATTCATACGAAAATAAAGAGTTTTCTGTGCATCCGAACAACCGATGTAGGCTCTGATGGGTTTTTTTAAATATTTTTCACTGATAGATTCTTTCGAGCCTCATTTTATATATTTGAAGTTTCTAATGTAAGATGAATGCGACGGACAATATGACGGAAGAGAACATCGAGCCGGATAACGTCGAGGCGATTTGGCCTTCGTCCTTTCGCGATTCGTGAGTCTTCAATGTTCATGGTCTTCCCGACCGTTCCAAAGAGCATTTCCTCGTTCGAAATGAGAAAATTGATGATTTCCTAGTCGAGGCACAGAACGACATCTGATCTTCGGACAGATTTCTTGGAATCTCTTAAATCACCGGTCTCAACTGTGCTTTAACTGATTCCTCGCTTCTTTCTGGTTCTAATTCGATTTACTTCCGAATGGAACCAGAATTGAGATTCACGTACACCAGTTGTATAACAATATATTAAAAAAAATTTTATTTTGCATTTTCTTTCGGCGTTGATCGCGGGATCGGCGGAATTTATACTCGGAATCGAAATCACGAAACTGAACGTGGACGTTCGCCCGAGGACAATGCGATTGCACACCGATCGACCAGCGAACGCGCGAAAGGACATGAAGGCGTGAATGGAACGCGAGTGCGTGTGTATATGTGTATGTGGGCATACGTGCGTGTATGTGTATGCGTGTGCGCGCGCGCGTTTGTATACGCGCACGCGGGTGTGTCTCGCCAAGCGAAAGAAAAGAAGTTTTTATTAATAATAAGTCTATACGATCTGTATATGTCTTGTAAATATATATATACATATATATACATATATATACCATGCATAGATATGTACATCTTGTGTGTTTATATATTCAGCACGTTTGCTGAGAAATCTCTTTGCAAAACGTGTTTAATCATCCCAACAATTCGACATCCTTTATCTTAAGCTGTGTCTTCATTCTCACTTAAAGCAATATTAGAATAAAAGTCCGATAAGGTATCGTTAGGTTTTCAAGAAAAATAATTCTGTAAATGGATAAGTAAGACATAATGATTTCAACTTTAAAGATCTGAATGCATTTTACTGATTTTACATTAATGCTGCTCACTTAATTAAATTTATTTTCCTTGTCTATACGAGGTGGTTTTAAAAAACCATCGATTGCTATTAAAAATACAACAAACAAAGAAATTGAGAGGCAAACAAAAAAATGAGAGTACAGCACAATTATATAAGCGCTAATTGTGATGTCAAAAACTTTTATTACTTTAGAAGACTTAGCTGTTAAACAAGTTGAATTTTATTGTAAGATTCCGAGATTCATTGCTTACCACGTTTTACAGAACAGTCGATAGAGAACAAATTCTGGCTCTACTATTGAATATTCCGTTTCGTTTCTTTTTTTTTCGGGGTCGATCATGTCCGAGGAGTATCCTTCCGTAACTCGTCGACGTCGCCATCGCCAAGAAGCCGCTTCTGCTCTGTTTGCTTTGCAGCCGATCGACAAGGCGATCATTACCGAGAGGTCCCAGATCGTCATTAGCGGGCAATTGAATGCACCGTAGCGCGGCGCGAGGGAAGCGAACGGATGTAAGCCCGTTAGGCCGACGGGCGCAATGCAGTTCTGCCGTAACGTTCATTGCAGCCGCCGAGTCTCTCAAGCTCGAGGGATAAAATCGAGATAGAGCGGTATTAGCTGTGCGAGGTGTTAACGGCAGGATTGTGATACGTCTTGCGCTATATGGGCGTAATTAATTCTAGGTAATGCTAATGCATACGTAACGATCTTGAAATGAATCGCCATTTTGCGTTGAGAGATATTTTAACAAAATAATATCTCGTTTTATTGTGTTGGCCAAGTCGGAATAGATATACTGAGAGAAAAAATTGTTCATTTAACTAAGTAATTAATTTAGTTCGTCTTTATTTCAACGGAGAATGTATTTCCTTCAATAAGAAAGAGAAAAGGATAAACTAAATTGATTTAGTCAAATAAACAATTTTTTTCTCAATGTATCTAATATATAATTTCGACGAAATTTTAATTTTCAACATTAACTTCACGTGAAAGTAATCGACGCGAGACTAATTAGAAGATAAGGTCCAGCGATCTCATTATGCTGCTCTTAATTGTTCTTTCATTATATTGCTCATCAACAACATTATTTCCGAGAAATTGATACAGTATCGATGTCAACATCTTTATCTGCAATGAAGTATTATCTAACGATATTCCTCGGCCGATGGTTCGCAGGATCGCAGGTGCATCCTGCTTTCGAAATTATCGACCGGAGACCCCGCCGGGCAACGAATTCGTTAACGAAAGTCGAAAAACAGCCGGCCGTCCGTCCGGCGTCTGTTTCTCTCGTTCGTGACCAATTTGTGATGCCGCGCGTTAATCGAGAGGAGGTAGAAAAAGAAGGAGACAGAAAGAGCGTAAGGGAGGAAAAGGACGTGGAGAGGTCTGGACGCGCGCGATGAGTCAAAAATAAGAAGAGAGCAAAGTGGCCGGCTGGTCCAGTGGTGTCATGTGACCGGAAGTGGCATTCCTTCCTCGCCTCCTCCCGTCCACCACCGCTGTCTTCCACAAAGTCTCGAAGAGCCAGTACCAGATCTCCCTCTTTCATCTCCCCTTCTTCCACACCTCGTCCTCCTTCTCCACCTCCTCCTCCTCCTTCTCCTTCTTCTCCTCTTCGACCCTCGTCCTCGTCCAGTGTTGTTACTTATCCCTTCCTCCACGCTCGAACGAACGTAGCGACAACGGAAGATTGTCCTCTCTTAGCGACTCGTTAAGCATGTCAAAAGACATCGGGGCATCACGAGGGACGTCGACAATGGATTTCCGCGTTTAAAGCGCGATGTCGGGATACTGTGAAAATTATACGGGCGGACCCCTTCCCCTTTTCCCTCTCCTCCTACACGTCCCAATTGACGAGCTCGGATAAAACGTGGGAGTCATCGCGCGATTGTCAATAAATCTGTTCTTTCTAGTCGCCCTATATACATAATATACCACACACATTTTCCGCATATGGAAAGAGAGATCTACGGCCGGTATTCATAATCAGTCCTTATTCCAAGACCATCTTAAGTAATGTCTTAAACGGCTTTGTAATTGGTTCGTGCTATCTTAAGACCACTTAAGATGGTCTTAAATATGAGAACCGATTATGAATACCGACTTATGTATTTGGACGTCGAGGAAGGAAAAAAGCGAAAGAGAGAAGTTATTGTAAAAACGCGGTTGAAACACATTTTAAGCCTCGAAAAAATGTTATATTTGCTTTACGTAGCTTTATTTTTTGCCTTTTCCGCATTCAAATCGAAATAAATATTCAGCCTTTACATGTTGAAAAAAAAAACAATAAAAAAGGATTATTGTGAAAAGATTGTGTAGGAAACTTGATACGAAAGATTTAAATTGTGGCGATATTATTCCGTGACCTGAAAACGGCTGTGCGAATGAATGAATGTTATATCAGATATCTACATATATTACGTTTTCATCCTTCAACTGCTAAATTGCAGGATGACATCGATCTGGTTTCAAAGTATCGAAATAGGAGTCCGCGAAGTGACATAACGTTTTCATTCTTTCGTCCCTCCTAAACGAGTCGTCAGTGGTCAAATAACATCGACGTCGAAATACCAAAATAATATTCGCGAATCGATATAAGATTTCGCTTCCTTTCGCTTTCGAGTCGCCGCGCGAAACGACGCTTAGGCCGTCCTCGTTTCGCGTCGCGAGGAAATGAAAGAATCGTGAAATAGCGTGATGCCTCCGCGAATCGTAGCGATAAGATGGATAAGATCCCACTTTCCTATGGCAGTCGCTTCCGTTTTGCGATATCAGGGTTGGAGGACGGAAGGGAATGTGACGGAACCCTCGCCCTCCCATCGCCACCGCTGATGCCGCGCACCTCGTTCCTACTATTCAAAGGTCGCTGCGTGCCATCGCGAGCACACACCACTGTCACGGACAAAGACCTTCGACGAGTCCGACTCTCCGGCACGGATGTCATCCGCGGCGACGCGGCGGCGACGGTGGCACGCTGAGCGAGTGGACATGAGCCTAATTTTAGGGGCCCCGCGCTTCGCGTCCGTCCGATCGAAGGGAGGAAGAAGAAGGCCGAGAGAGCCAGCGGCCGCGACGGGCCGAGCGGAAAGAAAGAGACGTTTTTCTCGGGCGAACGAAGTAGAGAACTGGGGACCGAGAGAGAAAGAGAGAGTGAGAGAGGGCGGGGGGCAGAGAGAAGGAACTCGCGCACGGTCGACGTCAGCGTGATGTTTTCGCGACGGAGCCGG
>NW_017297951.1:1476790-1482768 GCF_001594075.2 Trachymyrmex cornetzi
CTCTCTCTCTCTCTCTCTCTCTCTCTCTGCCTCCCCTCCTCTCGTTATCCTTCTCTCTCTTTTCTTTGCTCTCTCGGAGACTCTCCTCTTCTATGCTCTTCCATTCTCTCGCTATTACTTCATTCCATCTCTTTTCCTCTTCGTCCTCCACTTCTCTTTCTTCTCGTCTCTCTATCCCGCTTCGACCGTCCTCTTCTGGATCGACGGGCGCAGACGGCCGTGCTTCTTCAGCCGGCCGGAAACACCTACGCACCCGCTGGTAGCGTGTGAGAGCGCTATAAGGTGGGACGGAGGCAATGGGATAAGCCTACTCACGAGAGATTGCTGTCGTCGACGACCTCCTTGCTTCTTGCTCTTGTTGCGTTTCTTCCTCTTTCTCCTCCCTCCAGCCTCCTCTTCCTCGCGCTGCCGCTCGCCTCGCCTTCTCTCCTTCCTCCTCTCGTCTTCCTCTCCTCTCGCTCCCCTCGCCGTCGACCCGTGCGATGGAATTCAACCAAGTTTTTTGCGCCCGCGAATAAACACCACCGTACGGTGGAAGACAGCCCACCCCGAAAGCCACGATCGGTCAACTCCCTCTCGATCTCTCCTTCCTTCGCTCCTATTCTCTTTGATATTTATTTTCTACTTGGTCGATGGAGAAGAGGACTGAGGAGGTCACGATGGTGTTTATGGCGGAATACGTCGGGCCAAAGCCCTTCGCCTGAAATCTAATCAAAGTCTTACCCGAGGCCCAGCCGTGGTCTCTTCAATATTTATTCTCCAGACAGATATCCTTTTAATCCAGAGCTTATTGATTGGTTGAATGATTTACCGTATGAATGTGTAAATGTTTTTACATGAAAAAATATCGTATCGATGAGAGACTTCCCGCTAATTCGAATTAGCAAGCTGAAACGTAAAGGATTTTCTGGTGTGCCAGATATGTGCAATAGATTTGACCTTTTCAAGGTCAAGCCATAGAAAGGAACAATGGGGAGATCTATCCGACTTTAGTTTTTTTTTTATTCAACTTTAGTTAAGAGACATTATCTTTTCGACAAAAAATTTTAGGATAGTAAAAAAATCGTTCACTTACTTTCAGGCTAAAATTGAGATTTTAATACGACGTATACTTAAATAGAAAAGAAACAAAGAAGTAAAACATAATTATATTTTAATGCATCTTATGAAATTAGATAATAAAAATAGTTGCAATGTTTTGTTTAAATATTGATATTGTATTTTAAAATAATTTTTCTGTACTATTATATTTTTTAAAATTTATTTTAAAATAGAAGTATAAACTATATTTTTAATTTCATAACGCTGTTTTGCTGTCCCTATTTTATTTTTATTTAAACGTAATTTTTAGTCCTTAAGGTTATTCTAAGATTGTGTCAGAGATCGTTCTTCTCATTACTGGTATATATGTATAGTTCCATTCATGAAAAAATATTGTTAAACAAGTTAACAGTTTTACTTGGGAAATTTTTACTATAAAACAAATGAAAAAAAACACATAATACTAAAGTGACAAGCATGATTAAAATCAATTGTGAATTCTTAATATTGATTTGAGAAACAGTATTATTTTATTGTTTTCACTTTTCAATATCATATTTATTCAAATAATGAAGCAAAAATCTATGTATACAATTTCCAATTATTTTTTTACATCAATCGAAAAAATAACGTCGTATAACATTAAAATCTTAACACAAAATTTAAGTAATAGAACTGTCTGCTGTATGTTCATCAGAATGTACTAATTTTGTTTCAGTCATAATCATATTTTGTGCAGCTGTATCTTCGTTTAATTTAACTTCTTCTTTTTCAGGTACCATAAGCTTGTCATATCGACTTCTAATTAATGGCAAATGAGGTGCTATCGTACTTGGTTCCAAGAAAAGTGCCGGGGAAACCTTACGAGGGAATAATACATTTTAGTTCCCATCATCCATTCATTTGTCAAAATTGCAGACCATAGACATTTTTCAGCAAGGACATAGACAATTAGAGATGTGCGAATCAAGGTTTTTTAACTCTGAATTAAATATAATTTTTTTTTTCGAATCCGAATTGAATCTAGGAGTTGATTTTGTATCTTGAAATGAGGTGAATATTACAAAAGTAAGCAAATTCACTAGAATATTTATAATCTCATTGGTCAACACCTAATGTATATATGCATTATTAATATATTAGGTGTTAAACTTAATTCCTGCCGTTTTTCGTCTCCAAAATTGATTTGTTTCGAAGGGAAGATGAATGAATACCTTAATCAAAGTAATTTCCTCCATTTTCTCCTTTATTACTAATTAATAATGCTTTATTAATAATACTTTGATTAAGGTATTTCCCTTCGAAACAAATCAATTTTGGAGACGAAAAACAGCAGGAATTAAGTTTAACACCTAATATGTATTTTACATTCGAAATTTTCGAATAGTTTATGTCCGGATCAGTGATTCATATTTGAATCGAATCTTATTTAATTTGATTCGTATTCAAATAGTTCACTCATCTCTATTCATAATGTAACACAGTGAATTATTTCATTCTTGTTTACCATTGACAAACAACAAGGCTATAATGATCCACCGTGTTACATTGTGTCCTTGCTGGAAAGTCTTCTTTAATTATTATCAATTCTAAGTTAATTAAATAGAATAACGACATATTACATCTTACACAAAAACTTCAAGAACAAGGGCGAATTACATTATCAATTACATCTTACATTTTTATATACCTTTAACATACTAAACAAATAAATGCTCTTAATCTTCATTTAAAATTCGATACAAAATATAATATCATTATGTTGCATTACTTACACGGATATCTTGAACTTTAGCTTCTCGTGATGTAAACTCACGCAATAAATAAGTTTTCCCAAATTCGTGGTAAATACGTGTATCATTTATTCTTAGCATTACATTATCGATTCTAAGAAAATACCGTAATAGTATAAAAAAACTGGTAGGCATGACTCTCTACACAAAAAAATTAAGAGGATTAACTTTGCTGCATGTTATTAGAAGTATGTGAGATAACTTACAATTTTGACTGAATTAACAGCAATGCCATTATCATGAAGTTCATCTTCAAACAATGTTAAATCATGATAAAACATAATCTTATCCCTCTGTCTTAATTTATCTATATCAATTCTCTCATTTGTTTCTTCGATTTTGAAACCAGATATTGTACCAGTATAATTAGTAGTAAATGTCCAATCAAAAGGTTTAATCTTTTCTTCTAAATATTCACTACTTTCTGCTCTGTTGATATATACATGAATTAAAATTATTTATAACAACAGTTGTTGCATAAACTTATTGGCCTGTATTCAAAACACACATACAATGATGTTAGCGTGCTAACATATTATACTTAACGTTACACAATTATAAAATTTCAGAAATAAAAGCACGCTTTTATCGATAAAAGCACATTCTGAATACGGGTCGTTAAGTTTAGAATTATATTATATATACCTCGATTCTTTCCATGCTTCTGCACAAGCAAGCTGCACATTAATTTTTCCATTAGAAACATATTTTAAAGCATCTAAAGCATTAAATTGCAGCAATGCTCCATCTTCATGCTTCAGAGATAACACATTATTAGGAAACACCATATCTGGCATATGTGGCAATTCTAATGCATTATTATATCTGTAAGGATAAGAAATGCATTTCTAAGAATTCTGATATTATAATATTTTTAAGATAATGATTAACGAGCAACATACACGCAAAATTGACAGGCATTTGTGTCGTCGGTACCGCAGCCATTCTCGCTTTTGGAACATTTAGAATGGAGTATATGAGATTGGGTGTACTTGATACGCCATGGAGGGCAAATATGTTCCTCCTCATTTACCGGTAGTCTTAAAATATCGATACCACCATGCACTTTTATAGCTGTCATTTTAATCCAAAATCGAGAGGTCCTTGTTATGAAGAAAACTTGGCTAGGTTAGGTAATCCTGAAGGAAGAAGGGAAGAATCAAATCAACAATTAGATTTCTCTCTCTGATAATTATCATTCGTTTTAATAGTTTCATAATTGTAAGATAAAGATTAAATTTGTACATTAAACATTATAAATTATACATTATACCAAATTAATTACCATTAGAATATTACCAAGCATTAATGTCTACTTAAAATATCTATAATTAGGACATTTTTGCAATAAATTAAATTATCTTTTTTAGAAATATTAAAGTTTTGTTCTTCGTATTGTTTTATTTTCATTATATTTACATTATACCAGCCAATGATTTTAACAGTTTGTATATTATTGTGTACCTTCTCGACGTTCTCTACCGTGCTAGATTAGATAACCTCACTAAACTTTATCATGAACTAACAAGAATACAGTAATGCTTACTCCCGGTCCTCCAGGCATATCCAACTCAAGGCCCGTCTACAATACACGGAGTAAGAAGTAAGAGTAAGAAATTGACCAATCACAGTCGAAGAGAAGAATAATCGACTGTGATTGGTCAATTTCTTACTCTTACTTCTTACTCCGTGTATTGTAGACGGGCCTTTAAAGGCTGCGGTCCACCTGACGCTACAAACGCTTCGAAGCGTTTGAGCGACCAATCAGAACAAAGAATTTTACGAATTGACTAATCAAAGAACGCTTCGAAGCGTTTGTAGCACCTCTCTGCATACGCACACACGTGGTGCAGATCAGTGCAGGTTGCAGCCATTGCAAGTGCAGATGAAAATGTTAGCGCTATCTATAGAGAAATTTTCAGTAGAGAGAAATGGAGACAAAAGCGCGTAATCACTAGGGTTGCCAGGAGATCGAGTCAGTATCTTGAAACGAGGTGAAAATTACAAAAGTGAGCGAATTTACTAGAATACTGATAATTTCATTGGTCAACACTTGAAAAAGGGATAGTTTAATGGGTCCTTAAACGATCTTTTATGAAATTTTAATTCCACATCTCTTACATATGTAAATAAAAATCGTTGAATTTTAAGGATTAAAAAAACTTTTTCTGACTTTTTCTTATTAAATATTTTATGTAAGTTTTTGGAATCTAAAGTGTGACAATTCGTATTATGTATTTATCGCGATTTCAACAAGAAATGTGAAGAGCGGCACACGGCACGGCCTGCTTGTAAAATAATAACGAATATTACGAATAAGTAAAATAATATATTCTTTATATTTTTAATGTTCTCCGATCAATAGGGGCTTTATTACACGGTTTCTACTTTATTTCTTAGATGCTTTACGCATTCACGCAGCTCACGACCATCTTAGTTTAATTGTGTTACAATAAGTGATTATATCAGTTTATAATAACCCGGAAAAAATATTATATATTATATATATATCTATATGGACATATTTTGTACTTACATATAATTATATGTGAAACATTTTTCCCGGGAATTTTATGTTATACAAAATCCGTGCAGTGTACACAATATATTTTTAATAAAAGATTGACGTCTTGCTATTCTTTTATAATATTTAAATTGCTGAATTCTATCATTTACGTTTTATTTTAAGATAAAAGAGTTATTTAGTATTTATTATTTTAAACAACTATACTTCTAACTTATTACTTGTATAGAATATTATCAACCTTTGTTTAAGTATGAATCATTTAAAATATTTTAAAAGTGAAAATTGAGCCATAATGTATCGTTAAATATCAAAAATACCTCACACACGCGAATAATTATCAGTTACGTATATAAAAAGCGCAAATAATATAGGATTAAACCAGTGCCAGAGATTCCACATAGCAAAGCGCGAAATGTACGACGATACCCTTTTGTCAAAATCATGTAAAATATGAATAAATGAATAAACCGTGAATGTTTTTTATTCGCAACAGTAGAGTAGGATATTTAAACGGCGCAAAGCGAACAGCGAGGAGTGGGGGAACGTGCCGCGCGGCGACAATAACGACTACGTCATCACTTCGGCATTCGCCCGGCGACCTCGGAGAGAGACGGACG
>NW_017297951.1:1483147-1483574 GCF_001594075.2 Trachymyrmex cornetzi
TATGTGCATGCTATTTAGTATTTATACGTATTATTCTATACAGTCGAAATTGTTTCATAATTTAAAATAAATTTTGCATATTATTAATCTTTATTTAATTTTGTAAATCACAAAAAAGAGGAACAAAAATTGAAATATAATGTTGGGATGTCAAAAGTACTTTACGTGAGAAATTATATAAGAAAAACCACGCTAGTAAAAACCTTTTTTAATTTCTTGCCTTTCGTCAGCACATTGTAATTGATACGAAATATTTAAAATTATAAAATGAACGTCAAATATGTTCCTTGGTGTATCACAATATAATTAGGGGTGCGTTCCGTTTCTCGCATAATGAGCATAATGCGTCATTTATCCTTGTTGCTCACCAAATGTTAAACAAGGACAATGGATGCATCATGCGCATCATGCGCGATACGGAACGCAC
>NW_017297952.1:0-1723 GCF_001594075.2 Trachymyrmex cornetzi
GCATCGATTCGTCGTTCAATGATTTCGTATGGATCGCGTAAATGTGTACCGTAAGGCTACAATTGAAATAGCGATTCTGTACAGTCGCAGTGGCGCAGTGGTAAAGCGTTTAGGTTGTCACGCTGGAGATCAGGGTTCGATCCCAGCCGCTTCCCCAGATTTTTTTCCGCTTCTCGCGTAGAATAATTCGCCGCCTGTACCCGGATATACACCCGCCCCGTCTGCACCAGGATGTGCGTAACTATCGCTACATCCGCGCCAAAGCATACATCCATGGCATCCGCGCCAGGACGTGTTTACAATCAAACTACAGCAACAGAATAAAAAACGCAAAGCGCCACTGCGACATTATTTTTTGCTTAAAAACGCGGTCAAATTTTATTGACGCGGTCATTTTATTTTTTTAACGCGGTCATTATTTTCTTTATGAGTAACATATGGCCGATTTTACGAACACGCGTGAATTTTTCCAATGAATTTTTCAACTCTTGGGAAAAATATCGATGGATTCCACGGAAAATTGGAAAAATTTGATTTTTTCGGATCCTTTAAAATAAACAATTACAGAGTATACTACAATGTTTACAATAATATTAATATTTTATTTGATCTAATACATTTCCTAATATAATGTAGTTGATTACATATTTAAAAAAAAATAATTATAAGTATTATTCATACGTGAGCTTTTCGGTATAATAGCCATGCACTTTATTCGCTTTGCCGTGGTAATTACTTGCGTTTCAGATTTATGAATGCGGCATACATATAGTTTATACAATTGTATGGTAATAAGCTATTGTGAAAAAAATGGTCGTGTTTGTGGAAAATATATAAAGCATTCTCCATTTCTCGCGCTCACTCAGCGCTCCGAATTATGTGATTATGTGGGATACAGTGCGTCTCTGTGATGGTGAGAAGTTAGTGTCGTGAGCATGAGTAGTGTTATCAGCTCTGATCCTGGTGGAAGAATTATGTTTGGCATTTTCCAGCAAGGATACAGTAAAACTAAAAGTATAAACCAATCAGCGCGACTAATCATAAAACACCCAAACAGCACACAATATTTATAAAATATTTACATAATATTTATAAAATTTATTTTAATAGTTGGTAAATATTTTTGTGGCCTTGGATTGCACACATCATAAACATTATTATAAATATTATGAAATATTTATTGTAAATGTCATAGTATAAATACTTAATGAGACACACATTATAATTCAAGTAAAAAATACTTATTAAAAATATTAATTTTTATTTATCATAAATATTACTGTTACGTCCTGAGCGCGAGTTTTCGACGGTCTCGAGACGCGACACGAGTTCGCGGGAACGCGAGCGCGGAGCGGGGTGCGCGGGGTGAAGCCTTGACTTCGATGTGGTGTTTAGACGCGTATCTTTGTTATTACTATGGGCAGCTGTCACCAGTGCTCGGAGTTGAGCACGATATTTGGAAATAATATATATGATTCTACGAAAGTACTTGAATTTAAAGGTAATTAGCCTTCCAGGTTCTTCTCATAAAAATAAAATAGAGAGTTTAGAGGAAGCGTCAGTTAGGCTTCATCTCGCTGTCTCTCTATCTACACACTCTGGCGTGATGAGAAGGAGTTGGAAGGGAATGAAAAGGCTTTTTATAAAATTAGAATTATTCAAGACTGTAAGATTTTGATATTTATTGTGCAAGGTGTATTAACAACTACGCGAGGCTTGCTGG
>NW_017297953.1:0-3806 GCF_001594075.2 Trachymyrmex cornetzi
TAAGTTCCGCTTTGACTTCGCGAAAGTTAACACAATTGACCTTAAAAGAATTTATCCGCTTTAGGCCAATGGCTTGCTCACCGTTTATTAACCTTTGTTTACGCGCACTCGCGCTTCTATTATTTAACTCGGTCGTCTCTTTAACCTTGTTATTGTTTTGTGACCTTGCCTCGAGGTAAGGTATCGCGTTGTTTTTCGTGCACTCGTACGACACTTCGTTTGTTTTGCGCGCGCGCGACCCAAATTCCTCGGATAGCTGTGACCTGTTTTTCCGCGCACTCGCGACCTTGATTTTCAGAACATCTGCTTGTTTGTCTCGCTTGCTCGCGATTTTGTTTACTCAAATTCTCTGAAGTTGTCAGGTCTGAGAAAAAGGAGCAACGGAATGCTCCATCAAGAGCTATAGCGGGCAGATCGACTGGGGCTACTGTGGGTAGCAAGAAGCGATCCAGGAATAATGACAAGCTAATGGTTACTAGTATAACAAAAGAATTGACCTCTGCTGAAGATATTAAGAAAGCTCTTCTCAAAACAATAGATCCTGTTAAGAATCGGATTAGGGTCAAAAACATTAGGATGGCAAGTGAAGGTAGGGTCTTCGTTGAAACGCTTGCAAGTACTGATCTGCAGAAGATCACTGATTGTCGGAGTCTAGGTGATACAGGCTTATCGGTAACTAGACCTCCAGGAAGCCTAGGTTTATCATATATGATGTTCCGGGCTATATGCATGGGGAGGACCTCAAGGAGGCAATCCTCAAACAGAATGCAGAGATTTTCCAAGAAACTAACTGGGATTCCTTCAGAGAGTCATGTAATCCCAGAATTAATGTAGGAAAAAAGATTTAGGATATAAGGAATTGGGTGGTAGAGACATCCCCTGAGATTGGCAATAAATTGAGAAAGGCCAAGAGAATATACGTGGGATGGGCTCTAGATGTAGGGTCTCGGATTTCATATCCGTAACGAGGTGCTACAGGTGTTTGGATCTGGGGCACATTGCGAAACATTGTAAGGCAAATAACGAAACCTGCTCGCACTGTGGCAAAGTTGATCACCGAAGGGGTGATTGCCCTGATTCTGATAGGCCAGGGTCCTGTTGATTGTGCATGAGGAGGAGGAGGCCTCATGCGCATGGCACATTTGATAAGAACTGTCCCTCATACAAGGTGGTACTGAGTAGATATGAGCAAACTATTGATTATGGACAGGAAGACTGCTGAACTGACAAACTTTCAGCACAATTTAGGGAAAGGAAGGGTAGCATCGGCTGAGCTGAGGGAAATGGCTGCGTCTAAGCGAGCCTCCATCCTCCTTGTACAGGAGCCCTGGGTCGTGAAAGGGGCTGTTTGTGGCCTCGGAACGACATCGAACCGGGTTCTTGAGGAGTCTCGCCAGGATGAGACAATTAGGGCATGTATTGTGGTGCTAGAGGCATCGTTCGATGTGGTGGTGCTGAGACACTTGAATACACCAATGTGTGTATGCGCACAGATCTCCAGCTGGTTTGGGAAACTTTTCGTGGTGTCAGTGTACTGCCCACCTTCGTCCGAAATTGGTCCCCAAGTGGAGCAACTTATGCGTATCAAAGAAGAGCTTCGGGGGAAGAGAGTGATTATAGGAATGGATGCTCCTCTCTGTGGCAGAGTGGATCTTCTGATATAAGAGGTCTAGAGCTAGAAGGCTTTCTGGCATTGTCCGGGTGGTTTGTCGTTAATGAGGAGGGTTTTAACCATACCTTTACATCCACCAATGGAGTCAGTAACATTGACGTAACTCTTTCTAGTCCTAGTCTCTATCCATTGATAGGGAACTGGAAAGTCGAAGTGGGGTGGACTAATAGTGACCATAGGGTTTTGATCACTAAGCTGAGAAGTGCTGAGTGCAGTTGCGTAATTCGGGAGGCAAGATTTAACATCACGAGAGCAAACTGGAAGGCTTTTCGAGAAAAGATCATTGCTGAGGCCGGTAATTTAGAATGGTCGGTCTCTGATAAGAAACATGCAGAAGTCAGAGCCTGTCAAATCACTGAGGCAATACGAAGTGTGGGTAAAGCTGCAATCCCCAGAAAGAATAAGTTTGGTAGGTCTGTTCCCTGGTGGAATGAGGGTCTTACCAGGCTGAAAGGCGGGGTTAATAGAGCAAGGAGGAGATTCCAGAGAGAAAAGGAAGATGCTGCGAGATTTAATCTGAAGCATAACTATATGCGTCTCAGAAAAACTTACACTGCCGAGGTTACCCGAGCTAAGAACCAAAACTGGAAAGACTTTGTCTCTAAAGAAGGTAATAAAGAAACATACGGTCTAGTGTATAAGATTATGACGAAGCGAATTATAGCAGATGAGGTTTTAAGCTGTATCAATGATGGCACACACTTCACAGGAGACTGGTGTGAAACCGCGAGAGCTCTTCTGGATGCTCTGATTCCAGATTGTGAACCCGAAGTAAATCTGGTCACATTATTGCGTGAAGATGCTGATTCGGAAAATGGGCAAGATGTGTGTCTATGGACCATAGAGGAAGTGCGTAAGATTATACGAGCCCTCCCAAGTCGAAAGGCTCTAGGTATAGATTTGATCGAGACACGGATGATCAGGTGTCTGGGTGGAAAAGTGATCTTCGTGGAGATGCTCAGGGATCTGTTCAACAGTTGTCTCCGGTTTGGGATTTTCCCGAAAGTTTGAAAGCGTGGACTCATTAGAGTCCTACTTAAGTCTAGGGACAAGGATCCGGGTAACCCCAAATCCTATCATCCAATATGTCTTTTACTGTTTATGGGCAAGCTTCTGGAGAAATTGATGAAGCTCAGATTGGAGCCGCTTCTTTGGGACAAGACAGTTTGATTATAGACCTAACCGATCAACAGTGGATGCGGTTTCGGAGGTCAGATGAGTGGTCGCGGTAGCAGAGGAGAAGTACGTTGTGGCGATCTTATATGATACCATGGCGGCTTTCGACAATCTTTGGTGGTCTTCAGTTATGGAAGAGTTGAGATACAGGAATTGTCCGGTGTATCTGACTAGGATGATAGCTGACTATCTAACGGGAAGGTCGGTTACTCTAATGGGGAATTATAATAGGGCCGAGAAGTGTGTTTCCAAAGGTTGCCCACAGGGGTCCATCTTGGGACCGGAGTTGTGGAATCTGGTGTTTGATGGCCTTCTCCGTCTGCTGGAGGCGAGAGAATGTGACTGTTTCGCCTACGCGGATGATCTATTGGTCCTAATAAAGGGGAACGGTAGGAGAGAGGTTGAACCATCAAGGCAAGTGATAACGGATTGCATAATGGAATGGTTTGAGAGTAATAAACTTAAGTTATCGGAAACAAAGTCGGAGATGGCACTCTTGAAGGGATCGTTATCGGACAGATCACCTGTCATTACGATCAGAGGAAAATCAATAAGTATGAAAAACAGTGTTAAATACCTGGGGATTACTCTGGGGGTCAGGTTTAATATGACTAAGCATATCGAGACGGTATGTGCCAAAGCTAAAGTCACATTCGAGCTCTTAAGGTGCCATTTCATGCAGCGAAGAAAAGCTGGCGTCTTACCCCCACTCTACCATAATGCCAAGCAGCGCTCGACGGCTCGAGAGCTGTCGATTTTACGCTAAAGTTCGGAGTGTCCCATCTTTAACGAAAAAAAATTCTTATGAGCACTCAGAGATACGCTCTCTTGAGCATAACAAGGGCCTACAGGAATGATTCCACTGAGACCGTGCAGGTTCTGGCTGGAGTGGAACCACTAGATTTAACCCTTAAAGGTAGAGCTTTAATATACAGAGCAGTGAAGCAAGAAAAAATCG
>NW_017297954.1:0-3664 GCF_001594075.2 Trachymyrmex cornetzi
CCTATTTTAGCCGGAATGAATTTAGTATCAGCATTAGTGGCTTCTGACCGAAGTAAATCAAACTTAACAGAATTTATACTACTCTTCTTTGAATATTGAGAACGTACTCTTAAATTTTTTAATTTATTATTAATTCTCTTATTTTCCTGCAACCATACTTTGTTCATAATAAATTCTTGTCTACTAAAAAACGAAGAAGATACATGTTCAGGTAAGGCGTGCCATATTAGTCTTTGATGTTTAAATAGATTATTTTTTACATGGAACAAACACTTATAAGCATCCTGCAATTCAACTTTCATAATTTTACAAATACAATTATTCTTAAGTCTATTTATCTTATTGTTGTAATGTTTATATGTTATTATGTTAGATTGAAATTTTTCAATTCTTTCATATGCGTTGCTATTAGTTTTTCTTTTAAACAAATTTTTAAGAAATGTATTTTTAATCTCACATTGATGTTAAGACGCCATAATTTTATAAATTCTTTAAGTAACACTACTGTGTGATAACCGAAACAACACTTAATAAATTCGAAAAATTGACAAACAGTACGCATGTTTATGCCAGCGTTATAATAACAATTACAATAATAATTTGACCGTGGAAAATATAAAAAACAAAAATACAATACAAATGGCTTCTTCCACGTGCGCAAGGTATTATTAGCGATATCAATTATTAAGAATAATATATAGTCAGATATCATATAAACGTTTCGATCTGTTCATCAGATCATTATCAATATTAATAGAATTTAAATACGTATAAACATCCTAGCGTCATTATGTGATGTTTCGCAACTTCATACAATTAGTCATTATAATTACTTCATACAATTAGTCATTATAATTACTTCGGTCAGAAGCTAATGCTGATACTAAATTCATTCCGGCTAAAATAGGAAAGATATCCCCACAAATAATTGATAAAAGTAATAATCTTATCTTACATCAAGTTAACATTGATCCTATCAATTTTAATGAGAAATTTTCATTGGACAATATTAATGAAAATTGGTTAATCAATTTAAGTAATGTGGAAATTCCTAATAATGTTAAGATAGTATTGCAACTTGGACAAAAATTTAATCTTCCGTACAGTAAAACAGATAACGACAAAATGATCACAGAATTTATTAAACATATAGAACATAATATCTTTGGTTTTGATAACAGTGTACGTAATACTATTAGGAATGATAGCATTGAAATTCTCAAAAAAATGTCATATAAACAGTAGTACGTAACAAATGTAATATGGATTTAATAAAATATGGAATGAAAGAAGTGAAGCAATTTATGAACAATCATAAAGAAATACTAATTACTAAAGCGGATAAGGGGAATATGACTGTCGTAATGAATTTAACAGAATACAAAATGAAGATGCATGTTTTATTATCTGACGATAGCACGTATGTTAAATTTAATAAAGATCCGACGATGAGATTAACCAGACAAATGCATCAGTTATTAAGTAGATGGAAGAATAAAGAATTCATCAACACATCAACTTACAAAAATCTGAAGTCACTGATGGAACGGTGGCAAGAGCATATGGTATGCCGAAGGTTCATAAAGAAGGGAATCCGTTAAGAATTATTGTGAGTTGTATTAATAACCCACTTTATAAGCTCTCATCTTATCTAAAACAAATTATTGATAAAAGTGTTAATAAAAGTATCGGTTATGTTAAAAACAGTTTTGAATTAGTTCAGAAATTAGATGGAATGAAATTAGACTCGAACTATAAAATTGTGTCCTTTGATATAGTTTCAATGTATACGAATATTTCACAAGAATTAGTACTAAACAGTATCAAAAATAGATGGGTTGATATTTCAAAAAATACATTAATTCCGATAGATGAATTCTTGGGAGCCATTATGTTTATCTTAAATTCTACATATTTCAAATTTGATGATCAATTTTTTAAACAGATATTCGGCATGCCAATGGGCTCACCTCTGTCACCGATCTTAGCGGACTTAGTTATCCAAGACTTGGAATTGTATGTAATTAACAGTTTAGAATTTAAGGTGCCGATATATTATCGTTATGTGGATGACATATTAGTTGCGCTCCCGGACGTCCAAATAAATAAGGTGCTGTTGTTATTCAATTCGCATCATAATAGAATTAAATTTACGGTTGAAGAGAATGATGATGGTTGTGTGAATTTTTTAGATGTGTCTGTTATTCTGAAAGACAAACAAATAAAGTTCAATAACTATAAAAAACCGACTAATTCGGGTCGATATTTGAATTATAAGTCATGCCATCCGGAGGAGCATAAGAGAGGGATAGTAATTAGTCTCTTTGACAAAATAATTTTTTTATCGCATCCAGAAAAACATTACAGATCTGATAGATATTTTATTGAAGAATGGCTATCCTTTAGAAACTATCTTTTCTACTATAAATGGCAGAATAAAAACTTTATCGAAAAGAAAAAACCTATATAATAATGATAAAATTGACAATAATAACAATAATGTGGATGTTAATGATAACAATAAATATTTTTTAATTCCTTATGTACGAAACATTTCAGAAAAATTCAAATATATAGCGAATAAAATTGAACATAAAATTGCTTACAAACCTATGAACAATCTAAATTTTGTTATTAAATTAGGAAAGGATAGTTTGGAGAAAATAGAAAGATCTGAGGTTGTATATAAAGTAAATTGTCAGAATTGTGATGCATTATATGTAGGCCAAACAAAAAGAAAGCTAGGCACAAGAATTAATGAACACAAAGCAGACTTAAAAAAACAAAAAGAATCGTTGTCTGTAGTAGCAGAACATCAGGTTAAATTACAACATAAATTAAATTGGGATGACATTCAAATTTTAAATAATGAACCTTATTTATATAAAAGATTGACAGCTGAAATGATTTACATAAAGAAACAAAAGAATGGCTTAAATAAGCAAACTGACACGGAAAAATTCCCAGAATCATATATACCGCTTTTAAGAATTCCAACCAATGATAATAGGTACCCTTTCCACAATGTAATAGAATGAGGTAATATATGAGAGATACATTTACGATGATACTCAGTACACGTATTGTTGTCGAGACGTGTGTTTTTGGTGGATAATCACGATCTTGTCGGATTGTGTTCCTGTTTTGAATCTTCGAAATCGTTAAATCTTTTATGTTCGGAAGCAATTGTACAAAGGTAACTACAGAGCAAGAATAGATTAATAACTTTTATATTTTTAATTTTTGATTGAAAGATTATTTATTTATTTATTTAAAGATTATTATTTTTTTGTTTTTTGTTTGGTTTGATCTATAGAACCAGGTAATTGTTTGTCCAATTGTTGAGAAAAGGAGAAAAAAATTTTTTTATGCGGATTGTTTGATGGACATAAGTTATGCTTTACAATAAGGAAACACGATTCGGGACGATTCTGATAGTCCATTATAGTAGAACAATAGTAGTAATCATTCTGTGACTAAGAATATGACGGGACAACAAATATATATGCTGGTCTGGATAAGTGAAACATTGTATAATCTTATAATTTTATAATGACTAATTGTATGAAGTTGCGAAACATCACATAATGACGCTAGGATGTTTATACGTATTTAAATTCTATTAATATTGATAATGATCTGATGAACAGATCGAAACGTTTAT
>NW_017297954.1:3748-8206 GCF_001594075.2 Trachymyrmex cornetzi
TCTTGAAATGTTAGTATGTATTTGTTGCCAGCATTTGTTATCGTTAGTGGTCCTACGATGTCTAAAGTGCATTTTTCGAAGGGCTTGTCCGGCGTTTCTGTAATTATTAATGATGATTTTGTTGTTCTTTTTAATTTATTCTTTTGACAGTGTTCACATCTTGCAATATAATTTTCGATATCTTTTGTGATTCCGGGCCACGTGTGGTCCATTCGAATTCGGTTGAGCGTTCGTGTGACTCCTGGATGTCCGCCTGTGGGAGCATCGTGATATTCATAAAGTATCTTCTGTCTTTCTTCCTCACTATATATTCTCGTGGGGGTGTCTTTTTCTAATTTTTCTTTGAGGCTACAGATTGGATTTCGACTTAGGACGTCAGCGTTTGTGTTTCTTTTTCCGGCCTTGTGGATTATTTCATAGTCATATTCTACTAACTTTAGTCTCCATCGGATTAATCTTGATTCGGGATCATTAACATTAAATAACCATATTAATGATTTGTGACCTGTGACGATTTTAAATTTAGTTCCGTATAAATAGGGGCGAAAATGTTTTACTGCCTATGGCTAGTAATTCCTTTTCTGTGGTGTTATAATTTTGTTCCGCTCGCGATAATACCCGGCTAGCGTACGCTATTGGTTGATCTTTACCTACCGTATCTTGAGATAGTACGGCGCCTATGGCGTAATCCGATGCGTCGGTTGTGACAACGAATTCTTGAGTAAAGTCCGGATAACGTAGTATAGGTGCAGTTATTAATTTATTTTTTAAAGTTTTAAACGCATTTTGTTGTTCAGTGGTCCATATGAATTTCATTTCCTTTTTTGTTTAGTTTAGTTAAAGGTTTAGCTATTTTTTAGAAAAATCTTCGATAAATTTGCGGTAGTATCCGGCTAATCCGATAAACGATTGAATATCTTTTACTCGTTTCGGTACTGGAAATGAACTCACGGCTTTTAATTTGTTCGGATCTGGTAGAATTCCATTTTCCGTTATTATGTGTCCTAGATAAACAACTTCTTTTCGTAGAAATTCGCATTTGTTGGGTTGTAGTTTTAAATGATTTTTTCGTAGTCTTTTAAATACGTCTATTAATCGTTTATTATGTTCTTCCAAGCTTGGTCCGTATATTACAATATCGTCCAAATATACTAAGCATTTTAACCCTTGTATGCCTGCTAGGATCGTATTCATTAAGCGTTGAAATGTTGCAGGTACGTTCTTTAGTCCGAACGGCATGCGGTTAAATTCGTAGTGGCCGTAAGGTGTGGAGAACGCTGTCTTTTTCTTATCGTGTTTGGCCATCGGTATTTGGTGATATCCTGAGGGGAGATCTAATGTGGTAAAGTATTTCGCATTTCCTAATTGATCTAATATGTCTTTGATATTTGGGAGGGGAAACGAATCTCCTATAGTAAGGTCGTTTAATTTTCGGAAGTCAGTTACAATACGTAATTTCGGTTTTCCTGGTTGGTCGGCCTTTTTTGGTACGACTAAAAGTAGTGCGTTCCATTGACTAATACTTGGTTGAATGATTCCGTGCTCTAGCATTTCCTGGATTTGCTTATTTACTTCATTTTTATGTTTCTCAGGAAGACGGTCGCACGTTTACGCTCGCGGTATCAGTTCGCGTCGTTATCTCATGCGATACTTGTGTTGTGCACGTTAGCGTTCTCCGTCTAGATGGAATACGTCGCTGAAATCTTCGCATATGTGGATCAAGGAATTTTTTTCTTCTTGATTTAAATGATTAGTTCTTAATAGATTCTTAACTCGTTCTTCACGCGGAGGTTTAATTCCGTCGTTGCTAGTCGCGTGGTTAATGTTCTGCGATTTAATAACATTTGCTAATTCTTCAATTATTACGTGTGGTATTTGAATATCTATTTCACTCTCGGTAGTGTTTACTATACTCACGGGGCATAGATATTCACGGGGCTCTACTAGGGAGCTCCCTATAAAGATTCCTGGCGCGGTCTCTTCGGCACGCGTCACACCGATTATGTTTCGGTCTACTGTAGCTTGGACAATGGTTTCACTTCGCGGTCCCAGCTTTATTCGCTTATAGGGGCGAAGTCTAAATTTGGTATTTCCGATATGGATTTGCATTTTTTCGTAGTCGCATCTGGAAGTGTATTTTTTAATAAAATCGATTCCTAAGATACCTTCGTATTCTATTGATACATCGTCTCTAATCACGTACACGGGGTGTTTAATTTCACCGTTGTTTAAACATATTGTTATATATACTGTTTCTATCGCTTCGATGGAGTGTCCACTGATTCCGATCAGTTTGGTTTTATTTTCATACACGGCGGTTTCGTTTCGTAGAGCTTTTAATTTTACTATTGATATAGTTGCTCCTGTATCATATAGAAAACTTATTTTTCCCTTTTCAGCTTCTCGAGCAGGTAAAATTATTAAATCTAATCCCGTATTTTCGAGCGGTGTTCGTTTTACGTGCGTAATGCGATTGTCGCCAACGGTACGCGTTGATTTCACGTTCGTCCTATCTTTATCTTCGTCGTCGCTGCTTTGCGAGTCAGAATTCTTTATGGCTTAACCTCCTTTTTATATTCGCGTTTATCGTTTCCGCGCGAGTTTTTGTTATGGTAAATTCCACGGTGTGGAGTGTTTTCTCTTGCGGGTTTGCCATTTATCATTCAGCATTCGTTACGCATGTGACCGGGTTTTTTGCAATGATTGCAATATTTGTTGAGGGAATTTACACGCGGTCGATCTTCCGGCTTAGATAAAGAGAATCGTGTTGCATATCGGCTGCTACGACAGTCGCGTCCATAGTGTCCCGTTTTTCCGCATTTCTCGCATTGGGGTGCAGTGCTTCTTGTGCGTAGGGTGAGGGGGTGAGTTAAACTTCTTTCCCGTGGTTGCGCGCGATATCGATCATTAAAACCCTTTATCTTTTCTTCTGAACTGGCACCAGCAATGGCTTCTTGTAACGTTTAGTAATGTTGTGATCGTACTAGTGTGTTGATTTCCTCGCGTAATCCGATTTGATAATTTAATAGAGCCTGATCTTTAATATTTTCCATAATGGCTTGTTGTTGTTCGCGTGTATGATGTTTACCCTCTTCCATAGAATCGTATAGTTCCGTAGCCAAGGTGTCTACTCTACGTCCGAATTCTTATGCGCTTTCTGTCGGTTTTTGTTTCAATGAGTTGAATTCGAGCTGTAAATGCGCGGTGCTTCTCCGGCTTAAATATTCAGTTTCTAACTCATCTCTTAACTGTTCGTAAGTAGAGATATTTCGATTTTCAAAAGCCTTCATTGCCTTCCCCTTAAGTTTTATGCATAATACGGCTTCTAGTAGAGTAAACTCATCCGCTGGGTGAATATGTCTCATTACATATTTACATGCTTTTAGAAATTCTCGTACGCGATCTCTTGAAGTGCCATCGATTTCGGGGACCATATTACGTGCTTCTTTCAAAGTTAAGAAATGTAGTGATCCTCTGGGTAGGCCTGGAATTCCTCCCGTTTCACGGTACGTGTGATCTAACGGGAGATCCGAATTATCTTCTATTATTCGCAGGGTTCTGCTGCGATCTACCGCGGTTAGATCGGTGGAATCCCGATTAGCGAGTGGTACTCTTAGTTCTTGAAGTGTGTGTAAGATCTCGAATAATGGATTCTCGGCTGGTTGGAATCTTACTCTCCTACTATGTCTATTTCCTTCGCTGCCGCTAGTTTGTGGGTTAAGTAAATCTTGCGTGTCCTCTTCGTCTTTGGATAGAATACTTTCAGGGACAGAATGTTCTCTGGGTGGAGTGCGCGTCGTCATGTCACGGCTGTTTTTATCTGTCTCGTCTAAATTATTTGAACTTTCGTCGCGTATTATCAGCGCGCGGTCGCGTTCGCTACTTGTAGTTCCCGCGCGTCGTACGTCTGTCGGTATTACTCTTGCGCTGTCTGCGTCTGGTATTATTAAGCTAAAATCGATTAGATCTAGCGGAAATTCGCGATCGGTTATTACATAAGTGGGTAGGCTTCCTTCGCTTCCTACTGATTGGCTTGAAGTGTTATTTGTATTATCGTGGACTACTCACATGGCTCGTTGTGCTTAACGGCAAGTCGGTATTCGCTCACTCGGCGGTTTCTATTTGTAACCTAGGATTACGCGGGTCAGTACTCGGCGTGTCTGGTTTCGGATATTCACGGTCTTATCGCACGAATCTGGTACGACTTACATTAGTAGAATCGCTCGCATCATGGTTGCGCTGCTCGGCTCCCTCAGCTGCTCGGCAGGTTGTCCTGCGAAGTCCCTCGATGTTACTTCTGTTGCAGTCCGTGTTGGCTGTCGATGTTGCGCCGTTCCCCTTTGTCTCGTGTAAGGTCGGGGGATGGTCCTGGTAGCGCCTTGGGTCCTGGCAGCCTTCCGTGGTACTTTGGTAGCTCCGGGCGCCGACTCCTGAGTTATGTTGTCGATCCACTTGTTC
>NW_017297954.1:8425-8920 GCF_001594075.2 Trachymyrmex cornetzi
AAACGTAAATTTGGGATCCGGTCCGCCCAGGGGGTTAGGACTCACGAGGAGAGGCGAGGATACGGGGCGAAGGGTCGTCAACACACTCGACACTTCAATACTTGTTATATACCGGAGCTCGTCGGGCTCCGGTTTCTTCGATGCGCGTAACGTATTGTTGACTTTTCAGTTTTTTATACGAGACTTGCGGTCCGCGCTTAGACCGCCGAATATATAGGCGTCGCGATGTCTCGATTCGGTTTTCGCTGTGACCATATATGGTCATACAAATCGCGCGGCGCGTGTGCCCGCGCTACTGACAAATTTGCAACCTTGCATTTCCGCAAATCGTTGCTATACTGAAATGCAAGGGTTGCTTCGCGGTGATAGTCTTGCATTTCCATCAGCTCGTTGCTATGCTGAAATGCAAGACTAAATCGTGGTAGCACTCGTGGGCTACAACATATTAATATTATTTATGTAAATGTATACTATTATATAATATTCTTATCATTG
>NW_017297955.1:0-277 GCF_001594075.2 Trachymyrmex cornetzi
CTTATTAACGAATTGCGTCATGATTTGCAACCCCAAAGAATTAGCGGTCTTGCTCCAGAACAGGACCGCCGCTAGACATAAGTGCGCCCGCGTGCGAGTTCGATTTTGCCGCCCCTTGTTTCGTGGCTAAATTTTTTCAAAATAAAATTTTGTATGACTACTTACATGAACTAGGTTTCAGATGTTGGAAAGTTAATGAAACACAAAATAAATAAATTAATATAGATTTATTAATATTATATGTATTTCAATTCAAATAAATTGAACTTTCCTGGCC
>NW_017297956.1:0-269 GCF_001594075.2 Trachymyrmex cornetzi
AAAATCGCGACTTGAAAGATATCGTAGCGGATCGTACGTATCGTCGCGCCGATCATCTACGAGTGTCGTTCTTAGCCATTACCGAAAGGCTCAGGACGATTACGTCCCTAGGCGTTGCCGAGTAGGCTCGGGACTACTACAAGTCCTTGCCGTTACCGAAAGGCTCAGGACGATTACGTCCCTAGGCGTTGCCGAGTAGGCTCGGGACTACTACAAGTCCTTGCCGTTACCGAAAGGCTCAGGACGATTACGTCCCTAGGCGTTGCCGA
>NW_017297956.1:312-649 GCF_001594075.2 Trachymyrmex cornetzi
TAGGCTCAGGACTACTACAAGTCCTTAGGCGTTGCCGAGACTGAGATCACTCTGGACATCGGTATGCGTCAATAATCATTTACATCGCGACAAACATACACATATTGCATTGAACATTAGATAGTGTGAAACAATTATTTATTTGTGTGTTAATAAACAGTAATCTATACGAAAAAACTGTGTGGATATTAATATTATCCTCCTGAAGAGAACATTTGGTGCCTCCTGTGAGGTTTGAACTCACGACCCCTGGTTTACGAGAAGTACAACAACGACTGATTTTACACATCTTGGGTACAGATCTTCGAGAAGGGAGGCATTCCGCTAAGCTGAGGGA
>NW_017297957.1:0-4150 GCF_001594075.2 Trachymyrmex cornetzi
TAGTATTGCATTTTATTATTGGCAACTATTTTTTATCAACATTAGAAAATGTGGTACTAAAAAATTCTGAAAAAATTCACAGAACTCTGAGAAAAAAACAAACAATTTTTATTACTTCATGTTTTTCTTAAAGATGATAGTGCTTGAGTAAAAAATTATTGAAAGCCAATATTCAACGATTTATACTCTGCCTGCACTATACGTACAGAAACGTGCTATTTATTTGGTCGTAAAGTCGCAGAAAATATGTATCGTCTCTTGCACATCGCAACGACGTGCATAATTTTGATGGCAAAATCGCAGAAAATATGTAACGTTTTTTACACGTCACATAGACGTGCATAAAGAATATAATGTATAGTTGGCAAAATTGATTCTCGATGAATCTATGGCGGTGTTTAGCGCGGATAAATATAGGAGTCAGATTGGATTGAGTGTACAAACGACAGTGAATTAAAAAGTAATTGTTTTTTATTCTTTTATAATTATAATTTTTATGTATAATTTCTCTACGCATAATATTCTCTTTTTCCGCTACTTTCAAACTGAATAATACTAATCGAAAGAAAATTTATTGAGGATCCTAACCCTATTTGCTACATTAACGGTTTTCAATATTTCGACATCAAAGACTTCATCCCAGATAACACAAACACATTCAATAAATATTCTATAAACATTCGTTGAGAATATTAAAATATTCTTACAATGTATTAAAAAATATTCGGTAAAACTTTACAATAGGGGACCCCCCTCCTATAACCTTGACCTTGACATATGACGTCAAGATCATGACCCTGAGTAACCTCCACCAAGTTTTAGCCGTCGCTCGTCCTTCATTAAAAAGTTATTAATACAAAAATTTTGAATATAAAACAAAGATTTGAACTCTCATCCCACCTCCCTCCTGCATGGAGATATATAACTTCCACGTGAAGCAACTCCCACCCCACTTCCCACTGCTTGGAAGCGCAAAACAAACTGTTTATGTTGATTTCCTTAGTCGAATACAACATTCTCAGAGTCACGTTCGCTACCGATACACAGTTACTGAAGAATATGGTGAGAGTCGGAGGTGAGAGTCGTGCGCCCCTGAAAGTCCAAACCTATGTAGAATAGTATTTAATATTGTATATATAGCAAAAATAATACGTTATTTTTCAAACTTCTTTTGTTAATAACTTTTTAAGGAAGAACGAGCGACGGCTAAAACTTGTTGGAGATTACTCATGGTCATGACCTTGACAACATGTGTCAAGGTCAAGGTCGTAGGAACGAGGTCCCCTATTCGTAAGAATTACCAAATATTCTATAAATATTCACAGAATATCAAAATGAGACCAATTTAAATATTCCAGATAGGTCGGAATAAATATTCTTTTTTATATTCTAAGAATTATTCAGAGAACGTATTTAGTTCAATATAAAGAATATTTACAAAATATTTTCTCTAAAACTAAGGAGTCTATTCTGTAATTTATCTCATTCTAAGCAAATAACGTGATGTGAGAAATTGATAATAATGGGTGCCTTCAACAAAAGACACACGTACACGACACGGTATGACACAGCTAGCTGTGCATCGCATTATATTCTTGTTATTTGTCAATGTTAAACAAGGATGAGATGAGCACTGTATTGTATTGAGTCGTTAATTGTTGGAAGACACCCAATATTTATCATTTTTATTAGTATATGCTTTTATTTTGTTTTTCTCTTATTAATTTCGATCTGAACTTACCTTTGGCTTAATTGCGTAAACTCACACGGCATGTTCTTTTCAGTGGCACATATTGGCAGTGTTGTGTTATTATTTTGATGATGCGAATGGGTGCGAATGCCGCAAGGCGCGAATGGCCACGAACGGGCACGATTACATGAAGCACAAAAAGATCGAGATTGAATGATTCATCGATATTGAACGTCATCTACATCTTCAGTACATTTAAATATTCTATGAACATTTAGAGAACATTTAAACAACATAATCTTATTACTAATTTTAACATATTCTAGGCAGATTTACAGATTGTTTCTTATAAATAAGAATATTCTGTGAATACGTATAGATTCTTTTGAGAATATTCTTGTAAAGATATATTTGAAGCTTCACATAGAATATTCATATAATATTGTGTGTTATCTGGGATATATGATATGATCATAGATGAAGCCTATTGGATAAAATATCGGGTTAAGCCTAACCATAAGTTAACTTAATTAGATAATGAAAAACGACAATGAAAAACCAGGTCTTAGGTCGCAAATAGGTGCTCAACACGTTGCACAAATATTCGTCAAAGTAACGTTGCTGTCAAAAATTTAACTTTTAGTCATGTGTCAATAACGTGTTTATTACGTTTTTCGAGAAGTCGCTGTGACGAGTTGGCGCGTCATAGAGACGTGTTTGTCACGTATTGTGCAGGCAGGGTAGTAATTAACATCTTGTTAACTATTGCAAAAATTGCAAAATGGTAGGGGACTTTTCGATTCAGTTTAATTCGCTCTATCAGCGCACAAAATATTAGGCAGTCATTCTGGGACACTCTGTATACCAACCTAAGGATAGTTCCCCAAATCAGAGCACTTAAGAAAATTACAAATTCTGGATATAACACCAAAAATACCAAATAAATTGTTAGGAAATTTATTGGTACATCCTGCAAAAATAGCTCGTATAAAGGTAATGCCATGTGAAAAAAAATGTATGCAATGCATCCAGTTATTATTTGAATTATCCAGTTACGCAGCCGTTGGTATTCCTTTGATGCACCGAGTGCTTCCAGTGTGTCGTCTACTACGGAAAGTTCGTGTAAGCACATTTTCAATTCCTAAAAAAAATTTATTGATCCATTGTGTCATAAAAAAATTATTACGACTTTACATTTAAATAAAAATTGTTATGGCCAAGGGCGGATCCAGACATTTGTTAAGACGGGGGTGGGAGGGGCACTGACGGATTTATGCATTTTTATGTTGATTTTTGGATTGACGGGTTTCTGAAATATTATGTGCCAATTCTAACAAACAAGTAACAAAGAAAAAGGGGAAATTTAATTATTTTACATCATTCTCGTATCTTTACGTCCTTATTACCGAGGGGGTAACCACTTAATGTAATCTTGGGACAGAGTCCTTGAAATTATTATAAAATTCATGTGAAATCTCTACGTATAATTCGATAATTACATATGCAACCACGAGAAATTATTGTATAATATTATAATTAATTAAATAAAATCGCATATTTTATCAAATTACTTCATACGTAGTGAAAAAAATTATTTGTAATCAGATGAAATCATATGAAATCATGTAATCTGCGGGACAATATTTCAGCTGGTTACCCCTCGCTTATTATTTACTATAAAATTTGCGCGCTGCAAGTGAAATTTTTTCAGGTCAAATACGAAAAGATAGACTATTTAAATTATCATTATGTTGAAAAAGTACTATGTTAATATTTAACTCATAAAACATTTTATTCAAAATTATTTCAGTAAAAAAATAATACAATATACCTATAGGCATAATATTTTACAATAAAATATCTAATTTACCCTTTCTACTTCTGGTAAACTTATTCAACAATGTTTCTTGAACAATTTCTATGGCTTTATTTTCCGAACTTTCAAATACCAAAGGGCTGAAAAACTTCGTTCAACAGAAGCGATACTTATAGCAGACACAGTAATATTTTATGTAGCTTTCCGCTTAGTGACTTTCGCATAACGCTGCATAACGCGTTATTAACAATAGATATTAACAATAGAGCAGTAAGTCACAAGAATCTATGGAAGTTTCTTAAATTAAAAAATATTTTTGAACCATCTGTGGAAATGTCCACTAAGGAGGCCTGACTCGAAGCTTTGTGGTCGGCCGCAGCGTTTCATCCTGGTCCCACACTACTAGACTCATCAGTAAGGCGATATAGTGTGAGACTTGCCTTAGACTCTTGGAATGAATCCAGAATGATATTCTATTTAAAGGGAATTCGCGCGGCGCGGTTCTTACGCGAACCGAGTGAGTTCCGTAGACCTCTAGTGATGAGTCGCCACACATCAAAATTGTGATTAAGCGCATTTTAGAAATATTAAAAATATGTATAACATTTCATTACAAAATATTTTTAATGAGATTCCAATGGGGG
>NW_017297957.1:4178-5597 GCF_001594075.2 Trachymyrmex cornetzi
CCTCCGTGGATCCGCCAGTGGTTATTGCAATTTGTATAGTTAATATGATAGATAAAGAGTTAATGAAATTTGATTAGTATTTGACACATTAAGATTTAAAAAAGCTATGTTAAACCTAATTTAGGAAAGTAATACAAATACAGATATTAATGTTGCAAAACATATTTCATCTACAATTAATAATAATATAAGCATTAAAGTTGATCTGTTAAAAAACATTTTATAAATTTGTATTTGCCTGTAATTGTGAGATCAAGACTTCTTTAATGCTCTCAATAAAGAAAATAATTAAACAAAAATCAAAGAATTTAATAAATCAAATAATATTGGAAACTAATAGACTAGTATATTTTAAAATGTTTACCTTAAAATGAAAGTAGCTTACAAGTATCAATGGAATCACGTTGATTATTAGTATGCTATTTATCCATTGGATTATATTCTGCCATTCATAAATGAGAAAGTACTCACAATAGGAATATGTCAAAAAGCTCCATGTGATCAAAGTATACAGGCAAGAGAGAAATGACCTTGGCTGTCCAAGAGGATATTTGAACAAGCCCAAACCGCAGAACGAGCCAATGATTAATAACGGTGCTAGCGCTGTCTGTAGCGTATTCGTCATAGTTTCCGAACAGTCGAATAATAATTTAAATTTATTCTTGTCGCACGAGACACAAACGCGTTTAATACTCTTCATAAGAATTTCAAAACTAATTTGTTTCTACAGATCCTCTAGGAACCTTGTGAGAATTATACTGTAAGGTACGTACGTATATAAAGTATGTACATATCAACATAAGTATTGAACGACGGAATAAAACGTATATGCAGATAATCTAGATTACTTTATTTTCGCGGTATTTTTATTCATGTGTATGTATTATTACAGGGCATAAATAAATATGAACGTAACTATCTTTGCAATATGATATATATTATGCAATATGCCTTTATTATAAGTGTTCAAATATACATAATAGCACGGTGGAAGAAGATAAGGTAAACAATTTCAAGGATGTGCAGTAATCGATTTGTTCAACCAAATGAATGCTAGCATTTGATTGGCTAGCATATGAATGACTAGCACTTTATTGACTGGTCATGACGTAAAAAGAACACGTGCAATGTGCAGTATGCATATTATTACACATTGCCTGCGTTCAGCAGAGAAAGCAGCTTTCTTCAATATGATTGGTCTTGCCCTTAGTTCCTCATTGGAATGAAATGTATAAACCAATCATATTCAAGAATTTTACAACTGTCGCAAAACTGCATTTTCTGCTGAACGCAGCCATTGTCTCCTTTCATCATGCATAATAGATGCTGTTTATTTACGACACTTTTGAAGGACACGTATTGACGACTTGAAGCTGATAACTTCAATGAATGTTTTATAAGTATGTAGAAGTTAATGCA
>NW_017297958.1:0-513 GCF_001594075.2 Trachymyrmex cornetzi
TCAATCAGCCTCTTCATATCCAACAATTTTTGTTTTAAACATTTTTTTATTTAATCGCGATGTTTTGAGTTATTTGGCTGTCTAAGTTAAAATGAGTCATCCTGTATATAATTATGAAAACAAAAATTATCTTACATCTTTTTTGCATTTAATCTATAAGAACATGTTGAAGCAAGCGACGCGACAAACCTCTTATCTTATCGTTGTGATATATATACAAACTTACCTTTTTAGAAAAAAAAGGTAAAAAAAGCGCTAAGCGTTGGTGAAACTGGCTCCAATGGTGCTTCTACGTAAAGAATCACCATTTGGGCCAGTTTCGCCAACGCTAATTACTTAATCGGCCGTGAAACTGATGACTAATCACGTTTGCTGTTTAGTAGAATTACTGATATGTATCATTTGTTGCCGGCGGCGGGAGCCTTCGATTAGGTTCCCCCGTTAACGACTATTAAGACGATTTATTTTTGCGCCGGGTTCGCTCGGACGCTTCGACGGAGCCCTCTCGACCCG
>NW_017297959.1:0-267 GCF_001594075.2 Trachymyrmex cornetzi
TTATCAATCTTTTAATACTGCATTTTATTGTTAACAACTATTTTTATCAAAATGAGAAAACACAGTACTAAAAAATTCTGAAAAAATTCTTAGAGCTTTATGAAAAAAAAAGACAATGTTTGTCTCTTGCTGTTTTTCTGTAAAGTTGATAGTATTTGAGGAAAAAAATCTTGAAAATCAATATTTTAGTAATTAATATATCTTATAACTATTGCGAAAATTACAAAATGGTAAAGGACTCAATTCGACTCAGTTTAGTGCGCTCTT
>NW_017297959.1:520-843 GCF_001594075.2 Trachymyrmex cornetzi
CAAAGCTCGAACGGCGCGACGCGCCTGCTAGGCTGTCTCTGCTCCTTGCGGTCCACGCGCCGTGCGCTCGGTGGGTCGTACTTTCGGCAATAGTAGGCCGGGCGGATGCGCGTATTCTGCTATCTTTAAACGTTAATATCTCGTTAACTATTGCTGACACCGCAAAATGGTACAAAACTTTTCGACTCAGTATAGTAAGTTCTACCAACGCACGAAACATTTGTCGGTAATTTCCAGACACCCTGTATAGTATTCGAAAGTTATATTTTACGATTGCAAGAGCCTAATGATAGGTTTTGTAAAAATGAACTTTTTTTTATAAA
>NW_017297960.1:0-965 GCF_001594075.2 Trachymyrmex cornetzi
GCGCTGACGGATCAGCGCGGACGGTCCAAGGATGACCCACAAAATATCAAATATAAGCGCGACCCGATCTGCGGTCGACGGTCAGAAATTCGGTCAAGCAATTTAAACATAACGCGTCGCGACGTCCGAAGCATTGCCGTACTTAAAGCGCGACACGGGTACGATACGTGAAGTGAGAGTGTAAATCAATATAACTATCGTATAGAAATAAATGAGATATATTTTTACTAAACCAAACTACAGAAAGTGCTTATTTGTGTAAACTCCCCCGAGTCCTAAGTGGATCCCGAACCGTGCCGTGGAGCGGCACAACACTATGATTAAACGCAAAGTGTTGCCGAAGTTACAGTGGCATAATAAATCTATCGAAAGTGCATTTTTTTTTCGAAATGCCAAGAAGACGACTCACAGAAACGCAGGCAGCTCAAATTGTTGCTCTGCTACGTGAAGGATTTAATCAGCGTCATGTTGCAAACCGTATGGATATAAGTCAATCAATTGCTAGTCGTGCTTGGACTCGCTTTCTGATCATTCGCAATTTTACTAGACGAAGTGATCAGGGTCGTCGACGTATTACTAGCAGGAGAACGGACAGACAGATCGTTAGATCAGTTCTTAATAATCCTATTATTATCGCGAATCAGGTGATAAACGAAATTGTCGTTCATCAACAAAATCGCGTTAGTGATCAGACTGTTCGGCGACGACTGCATGAAGCAGGTTTAAGATCTAGAAATCGCGTACGTGTTCCAGCGTTAACATCACATCATCGCCGTGTTCGTCTCGAGTATGCACAAACTCACGTACAGTGGACTATACGACAATGGAGAAACGTTTTATTCACCGATGAATCGCGTTTCATACTACATGGAAATGATCGTCGTATGAGAGTTTGGCGTCGGCGCGGAGAGAGATATGAACCACGCCACACGGCAGAAATAAGAGCTTTCGGAGGTGGCTCTATT
>NW_017297961.1:0-277 GCF_001594075.2 Trachymyrmex cornetzi
AGTGTATTCTTTTACTAAGTTAATACTCTGACATAAACTTCGGATGTAAACATGTATTATATTTTTTTTAAACACCTTTAAATACCTTTTTTTTAAAAAGGTAAGTTTGTATATAATTTTAAAATTCCATAGACAAAAACTTTTATACGCATGATACATATCATTAGAGTTAAGTAAATAATAAAAAAAAGATTGATTTTACTTTTTAATTTGGTAGAATTTAATTAATTTGATAATCAATTATACGAATATGATACATATCATTAGAGTTAAATAA
>NW_017297961.1:595-1317 GCF_001594075.2 Trachymyrmex cornetzi
CCTCGACGGCGAACACCTAGACACCCATTTCCTCGACGGCGAACACCTAGATATCAATTTCCCTAATAGGGAACACCTAAACACTCACTTCCTCGACGGCGAACACCTAGACACTCACTTCCTCGACGGCGAACACCTAGACACCCATTTCCTCGACGGCGAACACCTAAACACCCACTTCTTCGACGGCGAACACCTAGATACCCATTTCCTCGTCTAGAATATGTTATTCCTACATTTAATAATGATGACGAAACGTCTGTAATTTATGCTCATGATTTATAAAGAAAATCACTTACGTGTCCTCTATCTAACTCTACTATCTATGCCATCGATGTGACAGTTTTCCTAACCTAATAAGCCTCAGCCACAGAACACATGTGTATGTAACTAAGTTACTTTTAAACGTTAACTTTTTAACTTTTTTTTAAGTTGAAAATTTTTTTATCTCTTTTAAAAATGCCTTAGAAAAATAATAAAATATATAATAAGATTAAGCGTATATTCGCAATCCGTTCATATTTTAAGACCATCTTAAATAATTTCTTAAGATGCTAATACAGCCCTCTGATTGGCTTATGCCTTATGCCATAAGCTTTAGTCCGGATTTACAATAGGTATTTTAAGCCTTAAGTTTAGGGATTTCGCAAGACGAAACAAGACGAGATTTTAGGAAATATCGTCTTGTCTTGAAAAAATCTTTAAATGTACATTCTTGTCTT
>NW_017297961.1:1622-1838 GCF_001594075.2 Trachymyrmex cornetzi
TACTTTGTTTAAATTCATGGGCTACATGTTCAATATCTAAAATCTTATTTGGCGAATAATAATTATAATTGGCGAAATCAAGTGTTTGAATAATAAAAAAATGTGATTCGTGTGTTTTTTGATTTACAATTAGTATTATATTAGATATAGTTTAATGTGATCTAGGCTTAGCAATATTGCACACATTTGGTATTATTAATCATGTTTGTATTATTT
>NW_017297961.1:2159-4796 GCF_001594075.2 Trachymyrmex cornetzi
GCTTACTATTTGATGATTTACGAGGAAAATTGACCGACCGTCATTTTGAGATGACGCTTTTATTAAAATTCAATAATTATTTCTAATTTAATAAGAATTAATAACCAGGAAAGTCAATTATTATTATTAATTTTCACACGTGATTCTGCAATGTATGTGATTCTAAGGAATTATAAGTTTTGTCATTATTTAATATTTTGTCATTATTGATACGTTGTATTCTTATTGACAGTTTATCTTTTTAACTTAAAATGTAATTTTTAAAAATGTAATCACTAATTTTATATCTTCTCTATGCTAGCTGACACTAATTTTTTATCTTCTCTATGCTAGCTGTTTTTTTTTACAGTTATATAACTTATATAGTTATATAATTATATGTATCATACATGAAAAAAATTAAAAATTTAATTTACTTAATAAAATCTGTATTATAGTTATTTAATCTCATTTTTAAAAAAATTAGGACATTTTGACCTCAAAAATAATTTTTTTTCGAAATTAATTTTTTTTTTACTTAAGTTAATTTCAATATTAACTTAACTTTCGTTAAGTTCATTTTTTATTCCTTCAACTTTTAACTTAAATTTATTAAAACAATATATTGACCGTATATTTGAGAAACTCAATTAATACTAGAATGTAACGGCCTATTACGGTTGGAGCTGGATCTTCGTTGCTTTTAAATAATTCAATCTTGAATTACTAATATATACTATATATGTACTTGCATATATACCATATTGTAGTCATTTTTCAAACTGCGCGCTGAATTGTTTTTCCGGACTAAATAAACGCAATTAAAACTACTCTAGTAATCGCGAATTAAATTGACAAGCAATTTTTTAATAATTTGATGCTACCATCAAGCATCGTATATTATAAAGATGTTAATCTATAAAAACTATTAATAAATTTATTGCGAAAAATATTACCTCGGCCGGGACTTGAACCCGGATCTCTTAAACCGTACGAGCGTCCTGAGCCATTAGACTACCGAGGCTTAGATTTATTAATTTTGTAAAGCCATTAACTTTAACTTTATTCAGTTAAAAAAAAACATTAACTTACCCAACCCTGCTTTAATCACATATGACACACTAGCAAACTCTAGTTGGCAAGTTGGTCTTTACGAGTAACGATTTGATGCTGACACGTTATTTTAAAATTAGAATTTACGCGAGTTCAATAGACATACTGTCTCACCTTGTCCCAATAAAATGTTTTTTTTATTTACTATTTTGATATTTTAATATATTATTATTTGAAATTATAAGTACAAATTTTTCGTGTTGTATAAATAAACAATCATGTTGCTTTTTTTATAACGTGTTTTATTTCAATTAGAAAATGCACAGAAAACATACATATATAACAACATATGCAACTGTGTAGCCAGCAATTATACAACAAAATAATGTATAGATATATATATAAACATATTCTTAGCATTTTGAAATTATTGAAGAATATAGTAACAGCCTGGTAATTGCAGATTAACAATCTGAAGATTGGTTTCGAATGATTAATAATCTGACAATTGCGAAAATATTTCGTAGTTATTCTTCCAGGAGATTGCGAAAATGCAACCTTGCAGAAGTCAAATAAAAGTAAAACGCTGAAAGTCTTTCACTATAGTTGCGCAAACGCGAACGAATTGCAAAGGCTACACCGGAATCAAGAAATTTGTAAAATACGATCGATCAGCATCGACTGTATTTGATTATATAGTACTCGATGTAGACTCACTGGTTAATTAAAGTTTTTGTCAAAGTAAGTAAAAGATCGATATAATATCCATAACAGAGATATATATAGATAATATACAAAATCCAGACATTTTTCTCTGTGTATTATCAATTGGATGACATGTCCTTAAAGGTCTCAAGTCTGAAATAAATATATTATATATCGTAAAATGTGCAGATTAATACGCAAGTTTAATGATATTGAAGAAATTGTTTGACCAATTGTTTGACCAACTCTGTGCCCATCACATACCATGGGTACAACACAATGTATTAGTTTGTATATGTTACATCACGCTTGGTTACTTGGACATATGTGAAGTATATGTGTGTATCGAAGATCCGTTATGCATTTATAGAAAAGCCTCACACTCATCATGCATAGGAAAGCGTATACCGAGAAAGTGAAGAATAATCCCAGAGCGGATGTCAACATTTTCAGCATCTTGACGTTTTTGTAAGTATAAATAGTAAATTACAAATATCATTCGTGATAGAGCCGATTAAGAGAAATAAAACTGAGAGTGAAGGTAACGCAATCCAGAGAAAAATTCACAAAACGTAATAACTTGATATATAAGATTCAAAAGTTTCTAGTTTAAGAATATGAAAAGTATAAAATGGAACTACCATTGATAATTATGTATTGGGTATGGGAATAAGTTTCCGCCCTTTTTAAATGAAAAAGATGTATTTATTTAAACAAAACAATATAAAGTAAGTTCATTCAAAGTATGCTCCATCAAAAGCGACAACTTTCCAAGCGACAAATTTCCCCCAACTTTCAGGTAATAAACAGATACCTCGAAGGAAGAAATCTGGTTCTTTTGAAGCGATCCATTTATCAAGCCATTTTTTGATATCTTCATAAGAATTGAATCGCTCTCCA
>NW_017297961.1:4921-28534 GCF_001594075.2 Trachymyrmex cornetzi
ACGTGTGACATAGCGTTGTCACGTAGCAGAATCAGCTTATCGTGCCTATTGTCCCATTCCTATTGTTTTTGTTTCAAAGCTCTTAGTTCAAACAAATCGCTTCGAACGAATATCAACTACTGGGCTCAAAAGCTTGAACACACACCTTTCAAATACATGTATTGCCTTTTTATCAAACACACAAGCAGTGTGTTCGATAGCGTTTACCCAATATTGTACACCGACCGAAAGGGAGGGATGAGACACACACTCGTCTTGAACACACTGTATTTGCAAGGCAAACAAATAGTATATCACACAAATCATTCATGCATAACATACAAAATATAAAACACGCTTTGGTTTCTTTAATCAGTAAATGAATTAATGAGATGAATCGATTGATAAAAACTGAGTAGAGTCAGATCGAAGAATTCCACTATGAAGTTGTAATGATATTGAATTTGTCAATTTCGTATCTCTAAGTTAATTGAATAAAAAATATACATTTGACGAGGCAAATAAAAGGCATAACATTGAACTCATAGGACTTTTAACACAATAAGAACATTTTGTAGTTTGTTGTCAAGGTTTTAATCCGTTTAGTTGATATTCACTTAAGGCGTAATAGAAAACGATAGAGATTGATAGATCAATCTCGATGTGCCTCGTTTCGTCGAACTGACTCATAGGTTTCAAGCATACGTATGAAGCGTGATTTTACAATAGATATGATAGAACTTAAACAATAAACTTGAGTCTCTTAAATATAATAGGATTTCGAACACTAAATTAACTTATTGACTTTGATCATCCCAATAGCAAGAAGAAGAAAGGAAAAAACGACTGGTTAAAATATTACAATGCTCTCAAACGAATCATTCATCACATATTAATAAAATTGCAATTATCTGGTTATCATTGGCGTTCTGCTTAACGCGAGAAATCTCCAGGGTCGATCCTTCTCTTAGCTTCGGATGACTTGATGTTGCGGACGAGATGGCTGCTACATTTCGGTGTTGTCCGACGATTCTACGTCGAATGCGTCCTCTCGATCCATCAACTGCGATGTTTTTACTGAAGTACCTCGTTGAAGTAATAATGGCTGCGTTTGCTTCTGTCGCTCGTCGATTGGTGGATTGCACAGGTGATCAGCAGGAATCCACCGTAGACTTCTGCGTTATCTCGTTATCTCCTAGTAGCAGGTCATCCACTGACGTTACGGACAACAGCGTCCAAGCTGTGTCTCGTCCTTCGAAACTATATAAGCAACTTTCCGTGGGAAGAAATAATTTTGCAACTTTCCATGACTTGAGTAAGTCACCCTTAAAATAAAGAAAAGCACATTCACACTTTCGTTCAATCTTACAAGTAATGAGAATTCTCAATCCCGATATAATACGCAACGTAAAGTTGGTATGTCCCGCAGCCGGCACCGAAAGTACGTCAACACTTACGTACAAATGCGGGTCCGCAACAATGGCGGAACCTGCGATGCGAAACGAGATTCCACGGGCGCCGATTGACACCTATGCCAGATCGGCTCCAACCAAAGACCCGTGGATGTATCTAGCCTCCTCGATCGCAAACTGTAGAGGTTCTTCTCGAGGGACGTCTCCTCGTCGAGAGTAGCTTTCTCAGCAATGAATCACACAAACTTTCACACATGCACACTCGATCGACCATTCCACTTGGTAACTACCTGAATAATCACCGATCAAGAAGAAAGGCACACGCGCATGCGTACATTGTAAAGAGGGGTATCAAAACGCAGCGCCGCCTCGATTGCCAGTCGTCGCGACGAGAGTACTGCACGTTAGCGCCCGATCCGCGTTCCCATGGTTACGCGGACCTACATGGCTGTGCGGGAGTTTTAAAATTGCATGAATCCGTAACATTCCGCCCGCCTTCGTTAATTGCCTTTAACGAAATAATTTAGATAGGATTAGCCTTTACTGGGAGAGGGCAAAGTTTCACAATGGGTCTTTTCAATATGGTAGTTTGAGTTTTTATCGTCGCTACCCGTACCAATCCATCATCACCCGGATGAACAGAAAGGATCCTTCCCAGTGGCCATTTCGCTGGCGGATACCTCTCGTCTACAATTAATACCACGGAACCCTCCTCGAACGTCCTCGTCTCACTCTTCCATTTGGAAATAGCGTGGTAACGCTGGAGACATTCTTTTGACCACCTCGTCCAGAAGCAATCAACCATCTGTCTAATGAGCTGCCATCTGGATAATCGTGAAGGACACGTATCCATTACAGATGGTTCCGGGATCACGTTGGGTGCACAACCCATAAGAAAGTGACCAGGGGTCAAGGCGTTCAGATCTTCAGGATCATCACTGCAGGGCATTAGTGGCCTTGAATTAAGGATCGCCTCAATTTGAATGAGTAGAGTATTCATTTCCTCATACGTCAATAACGCGTCTCCAATTACTCGGCGGAGGTGAAACTTCATAGATTTGACACCCGCCTCCCATTTACCACCGAAATGTGGAGCGGATGGAGGAATAAACTTCCACTGTGTGCCGTTATTTGCCAATAAAGAAGCGAGTTGCTGAGATTCGGATGTGGCTTCAGAGAATAGCCTTTGCAAGGTAACATCTGCACCCTTGAAGTTAGTGCCACAGTCACTCCAAAGAGTTGTGCAGATACCTCTCCGCCCTGTGAATCTCTTATAAGCTGCCACGAATGCATCAACGGTGTAATCCGTCACTAACTCGAGATGAATCGCGGAGGTTGAGAGACATACAAATAAGGCGACATAGGCTTTATATGTTCGAGCGTTTCTTCCTCTCCAGGTCTTAATGGAGAGCGGTCCAGCATAATCAACACCTGTGTTGAGGAATGGACGAGTTTGCGAAACTCGTTCCTTGGGAAGTTGGCCCATCAACTGCTGCGCCCTTTTATGTCGGAAACGAGTGCATTGAACACACTTGAGTATAAAACTTTTAATTGGAACGCGACTTCCTATTACCCAAAATTCCTCTCGTAATGTGGACAACATGATCTGAGTCCCTCCGTGCAACGTTCGTCTATGAATATCTGCAATGACTAGGGTTGTAAACGGAGAGCATTTCGGCAGGATTGCCGGATGTTTGTCTTCCATACTTAAGGAAGATTCTCGTAAACGACCCCCTACTCGTAAAATGTCGTTAGCATCCATGAAGGGTGTTAGACGAGAAAATGGATGAGAGGGTTGAAAGTGTTTTCCTTCGGAAATTAATTTAAGTTCTCGAGGGAATACGGCGTTTTGCACGGCCTTAATCCAAAAGTGTTTCGCAGATTGTAGTTCAATGGTAGTGATAGGATGCAGCAGAGAAGAATTAGGCACCTTACGTAACCTATCGATAACTCGTCTACAAATGACAGTGATCCTAAGTAGTCTTGTTAAAGAGGAGTATTTCGATAGAAGATTCCAACAATCAGTGGATTGAATACGAGTCGTCGTGACTTTAACGGGTTTTTCTTCAAGTACTTCACTACTCTCTGTCGCGATTAGATTTTTTGGCCAATGTGAGGACGGTTCCATCAACCACATAGGCCCGTCTCACCAACATTTCTTTTCTACAAGTTGATCAATCGAAAGTCCTCTAGTTGCTAAGTCGGCAGGATTCTCCCGTCCTGCTACAAAGTTCCATTGAGCTTGCGGTACCGTCTCCTGAATATAACAAACTCTATTATGGACGAAGTCCTTCCAACGTGAAGGATGATTACTAATCCACGTAAGCGAGACAGTCGAATCTGTCCATAGATAAACAGGAATATAATTCCGATTTAAAACCTTAATTATATGGTTTACTAGCTTGGTTAGGAGGACTGCTCCTGCGAGCTCCAAACGCGGTATGGTCATCCGTTTCAACGGAGCCACTTTAGTCTTAGAACATATTAATTTTGTATGAATACTACCGTCATCAGAAGTCAAACGAGTGTAAACAACTGCTGCGAAGGCGTATGGTGACGCGTCAGCAAACCCATGTATCTCAAGTATTCTATCGGAACTTAAACCTATCCATCTGGGGAAACTAATAGTAGCTAAGTTCTGAAGATCGCTGACAAATGACATCCATTTGCAAGTTATTGCAGAAGGAACAGGATCATCCCACCCCAACTGTAAGGACCAAACCTCTTGCATGAGCATCTTCGCTCTTATCATAAGGGGAGAGAGCAAACCAAGCGGATCGAATAATCGAGCAATGGTAGCTAATATAGATCGTTTAGTAATAGTTTCGGTATGTTTATGATGGAAAGTAAATTGAAAGGTGTCAGTGTCTAGATGCCAATGCAGTCCAAGGGAGAGCACCACTGACTTCTCCTCAATTGATACGGAAGATCCAATCATTCTATCCTTCTCAGGAACGGATTTCAACACATTGGGATCATTGCTGATCCATTTTCTCAATCTAAACCCGCCCGCCATGCAGAGCTGATTTACCTGTTTAAGAGTATATATATATATATCTTGCGCTTGAATGATAGAATCTCCTCCTCCGAATAAATCATCTACATATCGTCCCTGTGATAATACTGGCACCGCTAAGAGTAACCTAGCCCCTTCATCTTTTATGAGCTGCTGCATAACGCGAAGAGCTTGGAAGGGAGCACAAGCTAATCCATACGTTACTGTAGTGAGTTGATAGGTCAACAAACGTCCCTCGTGGTCTATCCACAAGATTTGTTGATATTTCCAGTCTTTTGGGTGAACTTTGATCTGCCGGTACATCTTCTCAACATCAGCTGAAAAAACATATCGGAACTGTCGATACCAAATTAGGACGTCGAATATGTCGGTTTGCAATTTAGGACCGACATGTAGTAAGTCGTTTAGAGATACTCCTGTTGTGGTCTTGCTTGATTCGTTAAAAACCACTCGTAATTTGGTAGTGCTACTGTTTTCCTTTATTATTCCATGGTGTGGAAGATAATAACTAGAAGTTGAGTCTGATTGAGAGTCTGGAATGAGTGTCATGTGTGTGTGTTCAAGTGTTGCGTATTCAATTACAAAGTCTGAATACAATTTTGCGTAACATGGATCTGATTCGAAACGTTTATTTAACTGGTGTATTATACGAATGGCTTTCGCCTTGGAACCTCCTAATTGATCAGTGGATTGCTTAAAAGGCAACCTCACCACATATCGACCTTGTGGATCCCTCGTATGGGTAAGTTGGAAATGTTCTTCACACCTTTGTTCATCTGGAGTCACCGAATGATCCTTAAAGGTCGGAACTTCCTCTAATTCCCAAAACTTATGTAGTACGTGATACAACTCCTCCGTTGCGACCACATGACAACTTCGTGCATTCTCATTGTCTATTCTGCTACCTGTGGGTCCGGAGATAACCCATCCAAGTTTGGTGGATTGGGCTATTGGAGAATCTGGTGGTCCTTTAACCAATCCATCCGCGATGATATATCCATATACATCAGCACCTAAGATGAGATCTATTGCACCTGGCTGCATATACTGAACGTCCGCCAATTTTAGATCCGTCAAATGTGGCCAGGTTGTCGGATCCAGTTGGGCCGACGGAATCTCAGAAGTGAGATTGGCTAGTATGTGAGCTGTTACCGTACACTGGAATTCGGACTGGAAATGTGGACTCAGTTTAAAGTTGACCATGCCTCGTGGACTATTAGGAGTTTTACCTCCAATACCGATTAGAGATACTGATGAATGCTTCCGAGTCATCTTCAGTCGTTGAACCGTTCTTTCCGATATCAACGAGATCTCAGAGCCTTGATCAATTAAAGCTCTCACTTCCGTCATGTTGCCATTAGGTGCTGTAACCTGAACCTGAACCTGCGCAGTAGTCAATAATACTCGCTGAACCTTTATGGATGGTAGGAGGATTGAATGCATAACCTTTCGTTCTTGTGATGTCGCATTCGACTTTTCTTCAGAGTTGGTTGCATCTTTGCTATTTTCCTTATCCTTGTCTACGCGAGAGGAGACAGAGTGTATCGTGGTGTGGTGTTTCTGACCACACTTCCGACACCGTTTAGAGACTCGACAGGCTGCCACCCTATGACGCCCTAAACAATTAAAAACATAATTTATGTTTATAAATAAGTAATCTCCTTTGTTGAACTGACTTGGTATTGTATACGGTACATAGCGAGGGATGATGATTATCTGAACAAAGCGGGCATTTCTTTTCGGTGTTCGGATCCTCCTTTCTAGACGTTCCTTGATAATGAGTCTTGACGGATATCTTTTGCGGTTGGATAGAAAGTTTGCCGAAAGTGACTTTCTCAAATGCTTGAAGTGACCGAAGTCTGGAGAGTAAAAATTCAGTGAATTGATGCCACTTAGGTGGTTCCTTAGTTGAGCCCAGAAGCTGCTCCCACGTTTTCACCGTTTCCGAATCCAAGCGCTGGACGGCAATAAATATCAGAAAGTCATCCCAATGACTGACTGGTCGTTGTAGATTCTCTAAGGATCTATAAATCTGCATAATACTCGTATACAGACGCTCTAATTCCCCAGCTAACTCCTTGGTCATACGTTTCAGGCTAAGAGAGTTCAAAGCCGTATTCACCAGCATTCTTTTATTTTCATAAAAGGCAATAAGGGCGTCCCATGCTCGTTGAAAGTTATCCCCAGTGACTGACATATTCCTTAATAATTGAGCGGCCGTGCCGACTAAACTTGTTTTCAGATATTGAAGTTTCTCAACCGAGGAAAGAGAACGAATGGCGATCACCAGAGAAGTAAACAGATCCTTGAAGGAGAGCCAATCTTCCGGATTGCCACTAAATTTTGGAATGTCTATCCGAGGTAACCTCGCGTGATGATGATAAGAAGGCCCGGGCGGAATAGGTACATCGAGATGACCCGAAGACGCTCCCGACAGGGCTCCATGGTCAGAATCGAGTAATAAGCTCATGCGTTCGGTTGACTCTAAATAAAGTTCCCGTGTAGTAACAAAGAAGTTTTCCGAAAAATAAGAATGATTTTGTATATACAACCGATCCTCGTGATTCAATTCCCTCAAGGCTATTCCAATGGCTTCGTGAATTATAAAGAATTTTTCCCAATCATCTTTAAGTGCCGTAAGTCGGGCCTGTATTCTTTGATAATTCAAGTTATGTAAACCCACCTTAGTTAAGTCGTCGTACGAACTGGCAATCAGGGTGTTGAGCGTGAGTTGCTGCTCTAAGCGAGCTTCTACATGTGCTAGTCTCATCCTGCCCCCGGCCAATGTATCCGGCTCGAAGGACCAAAATGTTCGATAGCGTTTACCCAATATTGTACACCGACCGAAAGGGAGGGATGAGACACACACTCGTCTTGAACACACTGTATTTGCAAGGCAAACAAATAGTATATCACACAAATCATTCATGCATAACATACAAAATATAAAACACGCTTTGGTTTCTTTAATCAGTAAATGAATTAATGAGATGAATCGATTGATAAAAACTGAGTAGAGTCAGATCGAAGAATTCCACTATGAAGTTGTAATGATATTGAATTTGTCAATTTCGTATCTCTAAGTTAATTGAATAAAAAATATACATTTGACGAGGCAAATAAAAGGCATAACATTGAACTCATAGGACTTTTAACACAATAAGAACATTTTGTAGTTTGTTGTCAAGGTTTTAATCCGTTTAGTTGATATTCACTTAAGGCGTAATAGAAAACGATAGAGATTGATAGATCAATCTCGATGTGCCTCGTTTCGTCGAACTGACTCATAGGTTTCAAGCATACGTATGAAGCGTGATTTTACAATAGATATGATAGAACTTAAACAATAAACTTGAGTCTCTTAAATATAATAGGATTTCGAACACTAAATTAACTTATTGACTTTGATCATCCCAATAGCAAGAAGAAGAAAGGAAAAAACGACTGGTTAAAATATTACAATGCTCTCAAACGAATCATTCATCACATATTAATAAAATTGCAATTATCTGGTTATCATTGGCGTTCTGCTTAACGCGAGAAATCTCCAGGGTCGATCCTTCTCTTAGCTTCGGATGACTTGATGTTGCGGACGAGATGGCTGCTACATTTCGGTGTTGTCCGACGATTCTACGTCGAATGCGTCCTCTCGATCCATCAACTGCGATGTTTTTACTGAAGTACCTCGTTGAAGTAATAATGGCTGCGTTTGCTTCTGTCGCTCGTCGATTGGTGGATTGCACAGGTGATCAGCAGGAATCCACCGTAGACTTCTGCGTTATCTCGTTATCTCCTAGTAGCAGGTCATCCACTGACGTTACGGACAACAGCGTCCAAGCTGTGTCTCGTCCTTCGAAACTATATAAGCAACTTTCCGTGGGAAGAAATAATTTTGCAACTTTCCATGACTTGAGTAAGTCACCCTTAAAATAAAGAAAAGCACATTCACACTTTCGTTCAATCTTACAAGTAATGAGAATTCTCAATCCCGATATAATACGCAACGTAAAGTTGGTATGTCCCGCAGCCGGCACCGAAAGTACGTCAACACTTACGTACAAATGCGGGTCCGCAACAATGGCGGAACCTGCGATGCGAAACGAGATTCCACGGGCGCCGATTGACACCTATGCCAGATCGGCTCCAACCAAAGACCCGTGGATGTATCTAGCCTCCTCGATCGCAAACTGTAGAGGTTCTTCTCGAGGGACGTCTCCTCGTCGAGAGTAGCTTTCTCAGCAATGAATCACACAAACTTTCACACATGCACACTCGATCGACCATTCCACTTGGTAACTACCTGAATAATCACCGATCAAGAAGAAAGGCACACGCGCATGCGTACATTGTAAAGAGGGGTATCAAAACGCAGCGCCGCCTCGATTGCCAGTCGTCGCGACGAGAGTACTGCACGTTAGCGCCCGATCCACGTTTCCATGGTTACGCGGACCTACATGGCTGTGCGGGAGTTTTAAAATTGCATGAATCCGTAACACAGTGCTACTAACGATATCTCTCTAATGGGCGGAAACTTATTCCCATACCTAATAGTATAGGGAAGTCACCCTCTGAAGATCTTGATCTTGACATATATTGGTCAGGATCATGAACCTGAATAACCTCTAACAGGTTTTAGCAGTCGCTTGTTATTCGTCAAAAAGTTATTAACAAAAAATTTTACAAAATAACGTCTATATATTCTCGACATATAATATTAAAAACATCTCTCTTTCCCCTGCCTAGGAGCGCAGGACTTTCTCATGTCACATGACCTTGACAATATATGTCAAAGTCAAGATCATCAGAGGGTGGCTCCCCTCTATTACATAATTACCCTACCATTTTTATTTTTTGATGTTACACTTTGATAAACTATCGCATTTTTCGATTCGATAACGAATTAGTCTTCGTGAAACGAATTAGACAACTTTCAGAAATTTTTTAAATTTTATACATCGATAGTGCTCTGGAAGCTAGAATTTTGTGCCAAAGGATTTTTTAATTGGAAAATTAATCGAGATATAAACAATTGATGTCAAGTTTTACAAGAAGAAAATTGTCCTGATTATTTTGCGCCATATTTGATTCTTAAGTGTAATGACGCAGTTTTTATTGATTTGAAAGTGGAAAGAAGGATACAGATCAGTTTTGCAAGATAATACGTAAAGCGCGATAGTATAATCTTGAAAATTAGGAGAAAAAAATTAGTATTTCAACGAGAAAAGCAAAATTCAGGAACCTCAACGAATTGCATGGTTTATTCGAGTAAAACGTGTTTGCTTTGCATTTCTTCTTCGCAGTTGGATTCTACGCACTTTCTGGGTGGGTTATCGTCGAGATCTTGAAGTAACTGATTTGTATACACCGCTTAAATAGCATACAAGTGATATTCTTGGTGTTAAAATAGCGAAAGCTGGGAGAAGGAATGGAAGGCGCATCAATGTCGGCTGGAGCAGATGGCGAAACGCGGATCACAGAAGAAGGTCAAGGAGTCCAGCCTGATGAGAGTCCTTATCAGGTGTTTCGGTTTCAAGACCCTACTGTGCGGAACTTTCATGGCCATTATAGAACCCTTGCTCAGGTACAACTTCCCTTTCATTTTTTACCTAGAAATTGTACCCGGCAAAGTTTTTCGTTTTAATATTTTACATTTCTTACATTGGCGATGTCTTGATGATAAAAAATTACACGAATTTAATCCTGTGGAATTAAATCTTTTAGTAAGCAGTTTTTATTAATGAAATTTCAATATTTTTTGAATTAAGAATAAAGATTGAACTACATAAAGATCTAATTAAATGAATGTATTTATGATAATTACTACCCAGAAAATTTTTTTTTTTTCAAAATTTGTTTATTTGCTTAAATGATGTATAAACTATTTAAAAATGACATTCAAAAAGAATTTTGGTGGAAAGGCTGTTATAAATAATTTTTTCAGATTTTTTTCGGAAGCGCCTCTGAGCGCTCCGAAACGTTTGAAAAGGCCGCTCGACCGCGCACAGGATTATAAGGGTATTACAGCTCTGTCGGTAGTTTTAGCAGGTATAAGTGAATTATAGTTCTTCAAAATATATATAGATGGTGTAATAAATCTTGGAGATGTCGTAGGACGCCAGAAAAACCGTTAGAACTGGAGTAAACACGTCGCAACGAGCATCGCTTGCTAGTCCGACGTACGCGCTCATTTTATTTAGTTTGTGCGTTGTTTTTCAGTGCTTTATTTAACAAAATGAGTGAAAAAGTATATAACACAAAGAAAGGAAATAGAACAAGACCATCTCGGGCCAGTCGGAGCAGAATTTCTAACAGAAAACCGCCCAACCGCCACAGCTTCGAGAGCGACACCGAGGGAGTTTCGAGACTTGCAAAAAAAGATGTACACTCACAAACCAGCTATGCCCCTCTTGGTTTTCAATGCTGTACAAAAAATCTACGAAGATTTAACAAGAGAAGAACTCCTCTCCCGTTGCCTAGGAGGATTTACGCAAAATGCAAACGAAAGTTTGAACTCTGTCGTTTGGTCGATTGCACCGAAAGCGATATCTAGCGGCAAAGCAGTAGTTGATATTGCAACTAACGTAGCCGTCATAACATATAATGGCGGCTTTTCATCACTGTTAGATGTAGTATCAACCCTCGAATTGAAGATTTGTCCCGAGTTGCATAATTACGCAATGGAAATCGACCAACATCGTGTTCGAGCCGCCAACCGCTCATCGTCGATCAACCGAAAAAGCACTCGGAAGGATCTTACGGCACTCAGGAAGGAGACTGACGAGCTAAATTCGAATGTAGAAGGACAGCTATATGGAGCTGGGATAGCAGAGTAAAGGTGAAAAAATCAGCAAGCCCATATTTTGAAAATTTCATATCACAAATACGATTTCAAACTTTAAACGCGTTTTTCTCGAAACTATGTTTTACGAATCGGTGTACACCGTATCTCGCTCAATTTTTGTCCGATTGACTTGAAATTTTAACTGCAACTTCTTAAATAGATTTTCCGTGGAAGTACACACGATTTTTATGATTGATAAATTATTACGTTTGCAGTTAACAATTTAAGGTCGATTTTTTTGCTAAAAAATGAAAAAAAAATTTAAACTCATACAAATTTGTGAATTTTTAAACAAAATTAAAAATCCTCGGTACTTCTATGGAAAAACTATTGTAAATTAAGAAAAAATTTTTTTTTTGTTCCAGATGGCACACCAGGACTGCAACGGTGCACACCGTTTTTCTCCTACAAAAAAAATTTTTTTTGTTTTTTATACTGCCACGACGCCATTTTGTTATACATATATAAATAAAAAATATTTTTGAGAACTTTAATATATGTGTAATAAAGCCCTAAATTTTTGTTTTGATCCACCACCTAGAATTCAAGAAAAAAATTCACGAAAAAGCTTATTTTTTTCGACGCGCTTGGGTAGTGTAACCCCTTAATGATATAATTGTATGTTACGAGTTTTCATAAAAGAATACGATAAAAAATTGCACGAATTTAATCCTGTGGAATTAAATCTTTTATTAAGCAGTTTTCATTAATGAAATTTCGATATTTTTTGAATTAAGAATAAAGATTGAACTACATAAAGATCTAATTAAATGAATATATTTATGATAATTAAATGAATAATATAATTGTATGTTCCGAATTTTCATGAAAGAATACGATAATTATTATAATTTTAAAATTAAAAACATATTAAAATTCACAGATTTTCAAGATTTAAAATCTAAATTTTTAAACTAGTTTTTAATTTGTAAATTTCTCACATTCTGACGAATTTTCTTTTTTTACACAGAATAGTGCAACCGTTATTGTTGGGTCAGATGCTGCTCTATTTTAACAACACAGGCATCGACAAGTTTTACGCGTACAAATGCGCCATCGGCATTATTTTGTGCTCCGCTGTTAACGTGTTCGTAGTCCATCCTTACATGATGGATAATGGATATGACTCATTTGGGTATGAAGGTTCGCGTAGCCTGCTGTTCGCTGATCTACCGCAAGACGTTGAAGCTAACTAGAACCGCGTTGGGCGAAACGACAATCGGCCAGGCAGTCAATCTGCTATCTAACGACGTCAATAGATTCGACGTCAGTATCATATTTCTCCATTATTTGTGGCTCGGACCTTTGGAGACCATCATCATCACATACATTACATTCCATTTGATCGACATCGGAATATCATCTATTTTCGATATCGTATTTTTTTCTGATGTTCATCCCTTTTCAAGGTGAGGCAATGCTCTGATAGTTTCTAGCAAACATTTCTAAACTTTATAAAAGGCACACGTACACATATATATCAAGTCAATTTCAATTTAATCGGCTTATTAAATTGAAAGTAACTTGTATGTGTACGTGTGCCTTTTGCAAAGTTAAGAAACGTTTAAATACTTTAAATTATAAGTAACTTTGCTAGTGAAAATCGTCTTTTTGTTTCAATTAAACTGTCTATTGGTGGAATCTTGACTTACGATTAGTTTTGATAAATAATAAATAACAAATAATACATAGATTTTTAATAAACGATAATTTATTTAAATTAACTTTAATCTGAAATCTTTACATTGTAAATTGTTGCTTTTCAACTATGCCTTTTAAATTTTTTTAAATACGAGAAAAAATTCTGTTTCCAAATTTTACATTTTCATTGCTACACTGAGAAAAATAGTCTGGTTGGATTAAACAGTAACTCTGGTAGAAAATTGACAAATCAGAATTTTTTGGTTATGTCTACTAAAACTCTAGTTGGGATAACTAGAATTCTGATTAATATAATTATTCTGGTAAAAATAAGAATTCTAGTAAATTTTACCAGAAATATAGTATCAACCAGAATTCCGGTTATCTCAACTGGAATTCTAATAAATTTAATCAGAAATTTCTGATTCGTCCATTTTCAACCAGAAATTTTTATCAGTGTATGTCTCCAAATTGTTGAGTTTCTTGCTAAGTTTCCCTAATTACTGAGCATTTTTTCTGCTCAATTAATAAATATCGTTTGGTAAATCACTAACATGTTATAAGAGTTGCTTTTAATCGTATAATATTTCTAAAATTCCTTAGTGTGGCTAGGCAAGAAGTAGTCAGAGCTGAGATTAAGAACTGCTATCAGGACAGTTGAGAAAGTACGATTAATGAACGAGATTATTAGTGGAATCCAAGCCATCAAGATGTATACCTGGGAGAATTTTTTCACCTCGCTCAAAGAAAAAGCAAGAAAGTAAGTACTACCGCATAAACTGATTACGTAAAAAATATGTGTATCGATTGTACAATACATTGCAACAAGAAAGATGATTCTTGCAAAACCTGTTTGTGATAACGCCTTCGTAGCCCAAAAAACCCTGGTAGCAAGCTGACGTCAAAATGACGTCATTTGACGTCAAAAAGACGTCATTTGACGTCAAAATGACGTCAAAATGACGTAGCTTGCTACCTGGGAATAAAAGCAGAGAATATTTCTGTTTTTTAATGTTTGTTTTGACAAAAATTCCAGTATTAGAAATAAAATTCCAATATTAGAAATAGTCATATCCTGGGACGATTAATATTGTACGATATTTTTTATTTGAAATGAAAAAGAAAAAATATATATATTATATTGTACAATATATATAAACGCTATAAAATTCAATTTTAGGAAAGAAGTTAATATCATTCAATGGGCGTCATGTGTCAGAGGTATCGTCAAGTCTTTCATCGTCTTTATGACAAGAATATCGTTGTTTATTACGATAATGTCTTATATTCTGTTTGGATACAAGATAACGACCGAGAAGGTGTACGTGATAACTGCCTATTATAACAGTTTAATCTTAATCATGACTGCTTACTTTCCGCAAGGTATGCGATAATTAGTGTAGCAATGTATGTGATAATTACATATGTGAATGACATCGATCAATATTGACGCTTGCAATGCTCCTTTTTACTTTTTCAAGTTTTTATTTTTCTTTTTTTATCTGTCTTTCCTTCCTCACTGTTCAACACTGAATGATGAATTCCTCGCTGCATTTGTAGCAGAATCGACGTAATGAGTTCACGAGCATTTGCATGCGATAACTTGCTGATTAAAGCCGTAATGGCCACAATCGGCAAATTATTATACATAATTAATCGGTTACTTGAAACTATGGAAATTAAATCATTGGAAATTTAATCAAGTCAGTTAAAGAGAGATTTCAGTCTGCTGCCTTACAGTGATACGACGATTGTAGGAGAGAAGGGTGTCAGTCTTTCCGGTGGCCAGCATGCAAGGTTGGTTTTACAAAACATCCTAATAAGACAAAACATGCTGAATTTATTGAAATTTTTAATCTTTATTTATAATCTCAGAAACTCTCTTTTAATTCTTTTTACCTATATATGATAAGGTTGTTAAGAGAATCATAAAAAATTATATTTAATTTTCTTGAAAATTTTTGCATTTTATATATATGTGTATATAATTGACAGAATAAACTTGGCGAGAGCCGTTTATGCCGATGCCGACATATATCTTATGGACAATCCTTTAAGCGCCATAGACGCCTATGTGGGCAAGCATATATTTGAAAAATGCATCGATAAATATTTACGAGGCAAGACTCGAATTCTCGTCACTCATCAATATTTACGCAACGTAGGTAAAATTATCGTTTTGAAGGACGGAACTATCCAGGCTGAAGGGTGATTCTACTGCACTTTCTATCTTTTCAATTCACCTTGTTATTTGCGTAGGTTAATTACCTGTTAACATGATAGTATCATTGTCTTTTCGTAGAAAAAATTATACAAATATCAATGTTGATTCGCTTGTAAGCGTCACTTCTATTACTTTATATGAAATTATATGTTCATCAGCACTTACGACGAGCTGGGCTCTATGGGAGTGGATTTTGATCGACTATTCAAAAATTAAGTGGAGGCACATGAGAAATCGTCTGTACTCTCCTCGCCTCCCGTTAGCCGTAAAAATTCGCTCATTGCCAGTATCACGTTGCTGAGTTCCTTAATGACAAATAATAGTTCGAAACAGGATCTTGACGAGGATAAAAAATTTAGGAATTTATTTAATAAATTACTTTCTAAATAATATGTATTTTGTTTAATTAATATTATTATTTAGAATAATTAAATTAATGAATATAGAAAAAGAACGAGTCTAATTTAATTTAAAAATAAATTTTTTTTTATTAATCTTGAAATAGATATTGTTACGTCCAGCGGACTCACGCTGCCTCTCTTCTCTTTCTCACGGAGACCTAGGGGTTATCAACCCCTTAAGACTTCTAGGAAAAGTAATAAAAATCTTTTCCCATGAGAAAGTTAAAGTAAAAAGACTCTAGTGTCTCCATTAATGCCAAATAAAGTAGAGTTAGAATCGGTGAACGCAGGGAGCTAATGCACCACCGATGACACTTTCCTTGGACAGCGCCATTAAAAACGGCAATTAATGTCAGTACTGGCGCCTAAACATTTTTCTGACAAGCAAGTCGCGGACGATTCTCATGATGTCCGCGACCATAAAATATAAATGTGACACGCGACGTCCAGGGAAAGTGTTTGACGGGCGCGTGCACGTGCGCTTGTCTTAATCGATGCACGTGCATTTTCCCATAAATTTAGGAAAGTCATAAAACTAAGACGACACTTGTTGATACCAACCGACTTCTTTTCTCCCCCATAATCTCGACTAATCCAAAATCCCGAAAGTCATCCCACCACCCAAATTTGAACCCCACTAATTAGGAAAAACCGCTATATAAACCACGGTTCCGCGGTCCTGAGCGTCTTTTTTGCTCTCGTCTTTTGAGTCTTTTAAGTCTTATTAGCCTTTTAGTCTTCTTGTCTTGACTTTTGCTCTTGGGGTCGTTTTGGCTTACTAATTCCCAAGAGTCTTGGTCCTAAAGTCGGACCCGAAAGGTTATTCCAATTATTTAATTCACCAAGTTCGAGTCTCGGGCACACTCTGTGCGTTACTTATTAAATACCGAACATTAGAGTCAGTGACTCGAAGCCCGAGGTCTCAACCACCTACGCCGACATCGAACCTTTCAAAGCTCTCGCAACAGGCTCCGCCGATTTCATCAACCAGTAAGTGAACGTCGCCCCTCTTTTCCCCTTTTATCTCTTCTCTTCTCATCCCACTCACTACTTTCAGGAATTCGCGTCCGTTTCTTTGTTCGTTAATGAATTGTTTAATTGTCCTTAATTGTTTTCCCTTTAAATATCGATACATGAACCTTGCAGTGCGTTCAGATGGAACCACCGGTCGTCCCCACCGTCGCTCGGTTATAACATACGTCCGGACGACGTCCTCGCAGAACGTCACATAATAGGGTCAATTTCCCGGAGGCTCGTCAGTCCCCGAATCATACCACCGAAGCTTCGCCGGTCGGAAACTATACCGTCGCCGAATTATCACCACCAATTTTCTCTGTTCCTCCTCCTTCCCCCCAATATCTATTTCATACTCACCAGTATCGAACCTCCTTTCACTTCCCGATGAACCTTCTGAAACACCCGATTTCCAGTCACTATACCCGAATCCTTCTCCCGTCTTAAACGTCTATCTTCCGCCTTTAGACCTTGCTGACAATCAACCCTCCTTCCCTCTGCCTCTTCAACCATCGTATTTCCACTACATCACTTCCGTAGCTGACCTCCTGGCCTATTGGCTGCGACAACTTACCGATAACCCCCGAACCGCAGTAGTATACCTGAACGATACCTCTTTCCCATTCACAGTCCCAGCTGAACATTTAATTCCCCTTTCAGACTATTCCTCACCTCTTTAAACGCTCCTTAACCTCCCCCTCCCCCTCTTTCTCTTCTCCTCAGATCACACATACACACACGCACACTATCAAGCTAACTATATTATTAAATATATATATATATATATATATATAAAATATATATATATATACGTATATATGTAATGTAACAACAATTCTTGATTTTAATTATATTACTTAATTATCAAACTCTGATTATTTTAATTTTGTTAGATATAGATTAATGAACTCATTTTCATATTTTTTCTGTAGCAAAGTTACACTTATTTAGTTTTTGGGTTATTCAAATATCGCGCTCATTGTTTAGTTATTTTCTCGGTGATTATGTTTTGTTCCTTTTCTCATTAAATTAGTTTAACCTTCTTCTTTGATTTTCGTTCTCGTTCTTGACCGCCTTTTTTTTATGCTTGTATCATATACTGAAATAAATTACTTATAAAGAACAGGTTATGGGCCCAGGCCCTAAAAAAAAAGTGATACATCCTTTTTCTTTATCTTCAATCTTTCGAAGTGCGCATTAGTTGCGATAAAGGTCGGATCAAAAATCAACAACTCAATTGTGAGGTTAGATGGACGCTTGCTGCGTGCAAATCATCACGTTGAAGATAAGTAAAGCATTCGTTGCATAATAAAGCATTCGTTGCATAATAAAGCATTCGTTGCATAATAAAGCATTTGTTGCACAATAAAGATTTCAGTCTCACATTATCAAAATGATGAATAATGATGCTTGTTCGTTAATAGAGAAACTGAAAGGTAACGAGAATTATCACACATGGAGCTTTGCTATACAGACGCTCTTGGAATTGCATGGTCTGGAAAAGTGTATTATCAGTGGTGAAGGCACGGAAACGGATACTGAAAAGATCAAGAAGGCGAAAGCTCGTATTACACTGAGTTTATGTCCATCCATATACCCGCATACCCAAACGTCTACAACAGCAGCAAAGTTATGGATGAAACTGAAAATGATGTTCGAAGACAGTGGTCTGGTTCGACGAATCGGTTTGTTGCGCAAGTTGATTACAACTCGATTAGATACATGCAGTAACATGAACGAATATATAACACAGATTACTGAAACTGCAAATAAATTAAATGGCATTGGATTTGCAGTAAGCGAAGAATGGTTAGGGTCGATTCTGTTAGCAGGTTTGACTGAAGAATATAAGCCGATGATTTTAGGCTTAGAAAATTCAGGAATTGCCATCAAGGCAGATACAGTTAAATCAAAATTAATAGATATGGCAACAGATACACCAAATGACTCAGCATTCTTAGGAAAACGCAACGTAAAGTATAATGAGAAAGGGAAATTCCAGAAAAATTTTACACAGAATTTTAAGTGTTATAATTGTGGAAAGAAAGGGCATGTAGCTAACAAATGCCGAAATAAATCAAAATCTACGGAAGATAAAAAATCTGCTGAAGATAAGGAAAAATCCACCAAAGACGCAAAAAGCATGTTCACCAAAAACGCCTTCAATGCAGTTTATTTAACTAGACTTCCTCGTAAGGAAGAATGGTATATAGATAGCGGATCATCTCAACACATGACGCCATTTGATGACTTAATCGTAGAAGAAACGAATACGGATGTCAAAGAAATCACTATAGCTAATTCAGAGAAGATGCCTGTATCCGGTGCTGGAAAGATTATTGTGAATGTTGAAGATAACGAAATAGGAATAAAAAATGTTTTGTGTGTTCCAGAATTATCAGCAAACGTACTATCGGTTGCTCAAATAGTGAAGAATGGAAATCAAGTTCTGTTCAACCAAGAAGGATGCAAGATATTTAATAATGCAGAGGAATGCATCGTTAATGTCAAACCAATCGATGGCGTTTACCGACTACAAACTAATTCAGCTAAATGCATGACTTCTACAACACCCAGAATTAACGCTATGACATGGCATCGAAGACTAGGCCACATAAATTTCGCGGATCTCTGCAGAATGAAGAATGGTCTGGTAACAGGCATGGACTTCAATGAATGTAATGAACAGGAAATACGGAACTGCATCGTTTGTAAAGAAGGTAAACAAACCAGATTACCCTTTCCAAAAAGCATAACTCGTGCAAAGAACATACTGGATTTGGTACACTCAGATTTAATTGGACCTATGGAAAACAGATCACTCGGTGGTGCGAGATATATCCTCTCTTTCATAGACGATTATTCTCGAAAAATTTTTACTTATTCCATTAAAGAAAAGTCGGAAGTGTTAGATAAATTTATTGTATAATATATTATATTTTATTGAATAAATTTATTGAATTTAAAGCCATGGTTGAGAGAGAAACTAATAAAAAAATTAAAGTATTACGAACCGACAACGGTACTGAATATGTAAATTCCTCTTTTAAACGCTTCCTATTAAAATGCGGTATAAGACATCAAAGAACAAATACGTATACTCCAGAACAAAATGGCATTGCAGAACGGGCCAACAGGAAAATAGTTGAAAAGGCCAAATGCATGTTATTTGACGCAAAATTAGATGTTTCATATTGGGCAGAAGCAGTTAACATGGCGACTTACGTTTTAAATAAATCTGCAAATTCAACATTGAAAACGGAAACACCAGAGGAAGCCTGGAGTGGAGAAAAACCGCATGTAACGAATCTGAAGATTTTTGGCAGTCCAGTCATGGTACATATTCCCAAGGAGAAGCGCCGTAAATGGGATAAAAAATCCGTCAAATTAATATTCGTTGGATACGATGAAGGAATAAAAGGATATAGGTGCATAGATCCAAAAACAAAAAAAATAATTTTCAGCCGGAACGTTTTCTTCCTAGAGGATGATGATAATAAAAGAAACATGATCGATTGGAACGATCCAGAAGTGAGGGAAAATTCTGAAAAACTGCGCGTCCCAACAAAAGGGACTCTTAAACTACAAAATAGACAAGATACAAAGGAAATTGAAGAAGGAAACGAAACGGAAGAGGATGGAGAAAATGAAGAAGGTTCATTCCAGTCAGCGCATGACTCTACAGTAGAATTGGACAAAACTCTTACACCAGTTGTAGAACCGAGACGTTCTCAAAGACAACCGAAACCACGTAAATTCGAAGATTTCATAACTTATGCAGCAGTCACCCAAAATTATGGAGAAGAGCCAACAACAGTTGAAGAAGCTTTAACCAGTGACAACGGCAACAATTGGAAGATAGCTATGAAGAAAGAACTCAATTCATTGGAAGAAAATGATACTTGGGATTTGGTCCAACTTCCGTTAGAAAAGAAGGTAATAAAAACAAAATGGGTCTTTAAATTAAAAAGAGATCATAATGGTAAGGTAATTCAACACAAGGCAAGACTAGTAGCTAAAGGCTGTTCTCAGCAATACGGTGTTGATTATAAGGAAACATATAGCCCTGTTGTACGATATACCTCCATTCGGTGTCTTATCGCATTGGCAGTAAAGTTCGACTTGAAAATAGATCAAATGGACGTAGTGACAGCCTTCCTTCAGGGTGAACTAAAGGAGGATATATATATATACAGCAACCCGAGATGTTCGAGGATGATTCTGGTCGAGTCTGCAAATTAAAAAGAGCTATATACGGGCTCAAACAAAGTGGCAGAGTATGGAATCAAAAACTGGACACCAAATTGAAATCATTCGGATTAAAACAGTCCTTATCCGATCCTTGCGTTTATTTTAATGAGGATTTAACGCTTATAGTCTCCATATATGTTGATGACATACTTATTTTCTGGAAACACGCAGACATCAGAGACAAACTGAAATCCATGCTATCAACAAATTTTAAAATGAAGGATTTAGGACGTGCTACAACATGTATTGGACTTCACATAACTTATGAACGAAATGCCATATGTTTAGATCAAAGTAATTACATAGATCAAATCCTAAAGCGGTTTAACATGGAAAACTGTAAGTCGGTTACAACTCCAAGTGACCCAGACCAGAAGTTATCAGTTTCTATGTCTCCTAAAACCGAAACTGAAATTGAAGAAATTAAAAACATTCCCTATCAAGAAGCTGTGGGAAGTCTACTTTATTTAGCGCAAGGAACAAGACCAGATATAATGTTTGCCGTTAGCGATGTAAGTCGTTTTAACTCAAACTTTGGAAAAGCGCACTGGTCTGCTGTGAAACGTATTTTTCGATACATAAAAGGCACTAGTTCATATAAGCTTCGTTACGTAAAATCCGGATCCAACTGCATAACTGGCTATTGTGATGCAGATTGGGCTTCTGATGTTGATAAGAGAAGATCTTGTACTGGTTATCTTTTCAACTTATCGGAGCAGCAATTTCATGGGCAAGCCGACGACAACCAACCGTAGCACTTTCGAGTACAGAAGCGGAGTACATGGCGGCGTCGACAGCTGCGAATGAAGCAATTTGGTTAAAAAGCTTTGCTTCTGAACTTGACAAAGAGCAAATCATAAAACCAATTCGAATTTATTGCGATAACCAAAGCGCGATTAACTTATCCAATCAAAATGGATTTAATCCTCATACGAAACATATAGATGTGCGACATCATCACATCCGTGATAAAATTGAAGGACATATCATTGATCTGCAATATATCCCTACAGAAGAAATGGCAGCGGATAGTCTAACAAAGGCAGTACCTGGACCGAAGACAGACTTCTGTTCTATCAAGATGGGACTATCTAAACATTAAGAAATTATAATATTGTAGTTATCAAAGGTCAAGAGTTAATTTATAATTTTCTAAATGAGTGAGGGTGTTAGATATAGATTAATGAACTCATTTTCATATTTTTTCTGTAGCAAAGTTACACTTATTTAGTTTTTGGGTTATTCAAATATCGCGCCCATTGTTTAGTTATTTTCTCGGTGATTATGTTTTGTTCCCTTTCTCATTAAGTTGGTATAACCTTCTTCTTTGATTTTCGTTCTCGCTCTTGACCGCCTTTTTTTTATGCTTGTATCATATACTGAAATAAATTACTTATAAAGAACAAATTTCAAGCAACATCTCCTCGTATTCCCAACGCTAACACCAGGATTGCACTTAGTCCAATCCCCGGCCCTTTGGATTTACTTCCAAGGCCGAAAATAAGGGCATCGAACGCACTGGCCCAACTATAGGATAGAAGTGTGCCTTTACGGCACACTGACCTAGTTTCCCGGCCTTTAGCCTGTGCGTTTGCCTCGAGCGGCACTCAGCGGAGCGTCCATCTCGAGAGAGGCTTCCGCTTCGTCCTCCCTCGAACCCCCGGCTCTACCAAGTGGTCAAAGGTCGAAGTGAAGTGCCTCCCGTTGAGTCGGTCCCTCCCCTTAGCTCCCTTGCGGTCCGGAGCTGAGACTGACGATACGGTGGTTCGGTTCGCGTTACGTTCACCCCCTCAGGTTCCATGCATGCGGAACCTCGGACGTAACAATATACAGGTATTCCTTTAGTGTAAATAGAACATCTTTCCAGACTAAGGACCTAAAGTAAACATTGAAGATGTACAATAAGTCAGCAAGTTCATATACACTTGTCTCCTTTGAAAAAACTTCAATCATCCTAGAATATCAAAGAATATTTTTTAATGAGATTTTTGGATAGCCAACAATTAAGTTTGAAAAACAATAGAAGAAAAATTTTAATAGTCAGTTTTTTTAAAGTATTTTTTGTAAATTATCACACGATTATTTAACATAAAGAGAAGTAATTGATTAACATAATTGATTAACATAATTTGGGCTTTCTTCTGGATGTGCTTGCGGGCCTCAATGCGCTTGCACGATCGTATGTTTCGCAGCATTAGTCGCGCCACTATGCGATTTTTCAATACCAACACGTCGGGACGTGTACTCAATCGCTTCTCCAAAGACATGGGCGCGGTACACGAGATGCTGCCCATCGCGTTTATCGATTCTATCCAGATCGGTATGTCGCTGGTAACCGCCATCATCGTGATCGCTATCGCAAACGTGTGGCTGCTGATACCTACGGTGATTGCCAGCATTGTCTCTCTCTTCCCTCCTCCTATGCAACAAAATCCAGACTGCGCCGTGCGTTGATAGATATACAAATTATTATTTGATAATAATAATAATTATAGTCTTTCAAATTTAATACATCTATATTTTTATTATCTTTCGACTTTAATCAAATAAATAAATTTATTAATCATTTTTTTGTTATTTTTTGCATTTTATTGTTTATTTTTTTACTTTCTCACAAATGCACCAATCATATAATTTATGTGATATTACTACTTTTTACTTACTATGTAAAATGCACTTATATGCACACCGATTTATGTGTACTTTAAGGTTAAATGATTTTATTTATTAAATGACATTGATTTATTTTAGAATTATTTGAATTTGAACAAATTTTGCGCAATTATGAACTAAAAGTTTAATCCTTCGCCATATCTCTATAGATATGACATATC
>NW_017297961.1:28705-34069 GCF_001594075.2 Trachymyrmex cornetzi
CTTAGGTTTCAAGTTTTGAATTATTCTTTCTCAGATACGATTTCATTCGCAACTTGGATTAAAATATGAAATGGACAACTTAAGCTTTTTATTTCAACGACAAGATGAAGCTTACGACTTTATGAAATGTTATTATTTAATCATATTCATTTTTATTTAAGGTGTTTTATCTGTAATTGAAGATTAAGGATAATTTTTTATATAGTAAAGACAAGAATTTGCTGGCGATTTAACGAATTGTTATAGTTATGGTCTTTTTATTAATTTTTATTTAATTTAATTTTTATTTAATTTTTTATTAATTTTATTAATTTTTTGGACACAAGCATAATCATAGAAAACAACAAATTAATTTTCGACTGGTATCATAAACCTACTTTTTCGGGTAGATTTTTGAATTATTGGTCTCAGCACCCAATTCCCCAAAAAAAGGGTGTTATCATTAATATGGTAGATAGGATTTTCTATCTTTCACATCCGAAATTTCACAACAAGAATTGGAAATTGCTTGTCGATATATTGACAGACAATGACTATCCACTAGACTTTATTTTTAAAATTTTGAATGAAAGGATCAGAGGATTGATTGGTAGATCCAATTCAACGGTTAAAAAACCAGCAGACAAAAAACAAAGAGAGTTGGTAAAATGGTTCTCTATTCCATTTGTAGAAGGGATCTCTAAAAAATTCCAAAACATTATTAATGGTATGTGCAATAGAGTGACATTTTAGAGTATTAACAAACTTAAAAAATTCATAAAAGTTCACAAAGATCCGTTACCAAAAATGTTAAAAAGGAAAGTGGTCTATAAAATAAATTGTTCTGATTGCGATGCATCCTATATGGGACAAACTGGCAGAAAATTAAAAACTAGAGTAATGGAACATAGAAAAAACATAATGGGAGCAACTTCTTCTCATTCGGTTGTTACGGAGCACAGGTCGCATCTTGATCACGAATTTGATTGGGACAATGTGGAAGTTTTGGATGTGGAAGAGTTTTATAATAAAAGAATAACATCTGAAATGTTGCATATCAAAAGACAGACTAATGGCTTGAATTTACAAAATGATACGACAGCCTTAAATAACGCTTACATGGAAATTCTCAACAAATTATGAATGTTTTGTTTTTCGACCGCTGTAATGTGCACACGTTTTAACATACAGAAGCGAAGTACTGTTCATGCAAGACGGACATGTAATTGTTACAAGATTTAAATTAGGCGATGTTGCGAGATATTTGATTATTAAGAAACATTCAAATGAATTCGGATTGTTTGCGAACTACATGGCTTTGTGAGGTGAGTGGATAGGGATTTGGTTTTGCATTGCGCTAATATTCTACAATGGTCGTTGTGAAAATGATTTCAGTTAAGAGTCATTATTACCACTCAGCCAACCAACTGGGCTGGAGAATGAACTCACGTTCTCACATGGGTATGGGGTCGCATGCATGAAGAATCATGACCTTCGAGATTCAAGATTTATAACACCAAATTTTCTCATATGCTGAAGATGACTCAACATTGGAGTCGAAACGTACAAGTTAAGACGAAGATATAATTAATTTAATAAATACTCAACTGTAATACCTTGAAGTGGACTCCTATAGCCTTTTTATTGTATTGTGTTATTGAGTTATGGTCTTGTGACGTCCGGGAGGACTCCACGATTTCCTCGTTTCGAGATTGCTTAATAGGGTGATCGTTGAGACGGGATGTAAGAGAAAATGCGAGAATTAACGGTCACCGATCGGCGAGCGTGACAATACGTAGAAAATGTCGTTGAAAGCCTTCCCAACGATTTTGGAAAGATAATAAAAACATAGATACCCAGGATCATCCGCAGTAATAAAATTTATGACAAATTACAAACCATGTCGAGAATGTTCGTTTTGAAACTCGTTCAGTTTAAATAAGTAATATCTAAAAACGGGTCGGAAATCCTGGGTAAATAGAAAGTCGCATTCCCAAGCGTATGTAACGTGTTGAAGGGCGTCTTTTCGTTAACAACAGGAAGTAGTAAAATAGAAATAGGTTGACAAGAATAAATTTTAATTTTTGCCGACGGTCATAAAATCCTGAAGAAATACTGTCTAGACGAGAAGACGCACGTTCAAGTACCTAATAAAAGAGAAATCGGAAATAAGAAAACGGGCCGTTTGACCGCTTAACGTGTGAACGTCATTGCGTATATGTTCATGCCGTTACCAATTCGCGAGACTATAAATCATTCACAGTCACACGTATGTATGCTGTAAATGACAGCAATAAACGAGTGCCATCTACCGTCCAAAATATGAAAAGGAGATGACTTTTTGAGGAGACGTATCTAACAAGAAATTTTGACATTTCGGATTTCGCATCACGATATTTCCGTTCGTGGGACACGTAGAGGTAAAATAAACGTTTATTATATAATTCGGACACAAATTATCGATAGAACTCATATTCAGAATTCCATCGGTGTAGCCTTTATTAAAAAAACCGAGAATTTCGGGTACTCGGATGCCCGCAACTCGCTGACTCGCGTAAATACACTCGTGTCTCGCGCTGCGTACCCACTTGCCGCGAGACACTACCGTGTCTCTTGATTGTAAAATGCTATAATATTTACAAAATTGATACCTATGTCTCTGTGACATATTTTTAGAAATGATTAATATGAAAAGATTTCTAAACATAATTTATATTTAATTATTTTGGTTACATAATATACGAGCGATTTCGCACTTCTAAACATTAATTTGTTTTTTACCTATTAGGGTATAGCTATCCTTTTCATATTGTGTGAGAAACGTACAAAGGATTTGTACAATGCAATTTGGCGAAAAGTAAAAGAACTCTGTCCGGATGCACTGCAAAGAGTGCAATTGATTGTCAGCGATTATGAATACGCGGCTATGAAGGCTGCAAGGGAGACTTTCCCGGAAGCACGACTAACCGGCTGCTGGTTTCATTTCAATCAGGTTTATATATAGTATCTGATAGAATAACAAAAAATTTAGAAACTTTTTTATAAAGCTATTATTACATAACTCGCATTTATTTGTTTTATTACTCTTTATGTAGGCCGTTTTAAGACGTTGGAGAGTCTTAGGTTTAACGGCAGCACCTAGAAAAGTTCTTGGTCTCACTATGGCTTTACCATTAGCATCGGCCGATGCGTTTGAAACAGGATTGCAAATAATTCAAGAAGAAGCCGATATGATATCTACAGCATACCCGGCTGTGTTACAATTCACTACTTATTTAAGACGCACTTGGCTTCCTTTAAAAGAACAAGTCTCTGTACTTGGGATACCTATACGGACGAACAATTTTGTGGAAAGTTTCCACAATGTAATTTTTCACAAATTTGGTGGAATTCATCCCAATATTTGGCAATTTCTTCGTATGTACTGTTTATTATCGCAATAACTTATAAATCTCGAGCGTATCGCATCAATACATTTCAATAATATAACTTGTTTAACTTTTTGCAGACAGTTTAGGTGAACTGATAATCGATCAAGAGATAAACATCGAAAGGTTAAGAGAAGGACGTAGTGTAAAGAGAACACGCGTACGATATAACATAATGCGTGATAAGCGCATTACTGAGGCACAAGCCCTTTTAAATTCAGGAAGGTAAATTATATTTTTTTAGGCATTTATTTTCTTTTCAGGCAGATTTATGAAAAGAAGTGTAGCGTTTGTACTTCTTTACTATTATTTCCTAAACCTCATATGTTATTAAATTATTATTACAATTTTTCACGCTTGTATAATGTGTATCGTTTTTATAGATATTCGTCGAAGGAGTTTCTCTGGTCGCTCAGCAACGCGGTGCAATTGCCTGAAGAGAATTTTGGTTTGTTACAAAGTGTTATATGTAGGCTGTGTCCAAAATTCACTGCCAGCACTGAAAATCTACAGTTTACGTCACGTGTATTATGCATTTTTAGCGGTAGCAGTGTATTTTGGAACACAACCATAATTTTCCGTTATATTGAGTTTTAGTAAGAAAAGAATTATAAATTTGTTATAGATTCACTAGAAGATACTTTGGACGACATAAATTATCAGGAATTAATAAACTGCAATCTGTTTGATGCACACACAGGTATCACAATATTTTTATGTGTACCCAGCAAACACAAAGTTACATGTAACGTACCCGCTAGTTGTAATTTTCCACTCAACAATACAACACACATATAACACACGTGTTATATTACAGTTATATTGTTGAGTGGGGAATTACAACTAACGATTACGTTACATGTAATTTTGTGTTTGCTGGGTATTTATACTCTTCAACCTCTTCTTTAATATTTGCTTGTTCTATATTTCTATCTCGTGTTATAAGTGTAATTATTTTGCATTCATTATGATTCTTTACAAATTAAAGTACAAGTTTACAGTTATAAAATTCTTGGGACGAGGTGTTTCTTATAGATTTTTTTAAAAGCAATGTTGTAAGCCAATAAATTTCAACAGATTTCCAGAATAACTAAGTAACTAAGTAGACCAGGGCCGATAATTTTCGAGACCAAAAAAATTTAGAACAGGATGGAACCCATTGGAAAAGGAAGAAAATATAGCAAAAATAAAAGGAAAAATAATTTACGGGCGATCTGAGGTCGGGAAGTGGAAGGGGGTGAGTTTTTAAGGGTAAAAAACGGTTTATCGCGATTTCCGGCAAAACTACAAGTCCTATGGAAAAAAGTTAAATGGCAAAGTTGTAGGTAATAAAAAGATGTACAACTTTTGTATTTACACTTTTTTCACATAACCTCAAAATTTATGCGAAAAATTCAAATAACCGATTTTTTGGTTTTTTATTTTTATTTTCCACAAGAAATTTTTTTTTTCACGAAATTTGGTGAAAACTTACCTTTTTATGTCCCAAACACACTGTAATTTTTTTGATTAAAAATATTTAATTTTTCCCCTTATTTTTATTTAATATCGAAAAAGCACCCTAATTTTCAATCGAAAATTCTGACGTCAAAATATCTGCTTTTTTAAAAAAGTCAGTGTGCTTTTTGTTCGTTAAAATCTCTACTTTCTGATGGTGTAAAAAAAAATATACATTACTGTGGCAAATTTTCGCAGAAAATGCAAAAAACCGAAAAAACTCGAATTCGAAAAATTGTTTTTTAATCATTATGTAAAATTTTTAGCTATTTATTAAAATTTACACTTTAATTACTCGAAAAACGTAAGATTCGATGCTACATTGATAAACTAAAAAATTGCAAATCGAAATATACTATTATAATTAACAACCAAATAAGTTAATAAAGTTAATACTTTATAAGACATGTACAATATTTTGAGAAAGTTGTAGGATCTTCTTTGAATTATATGCGTCGGT
>NW_017297961.1:34346-44986 GCF_001594075.2 Trachymyrmex cornetzi
ACCGACGCATATAATTCAAAGAAGATCCTACAACTTTCTCAAAATATTGTACATGTCTTATAAAGTATTAACTTTATTAACTTATTTGGTTGTTAATTATAATAGTATATTTCGATTTGCAATTTTTTAGTTTATCAATGTAGCATCGAATCTTACGTTTTTCGAGTAATTAAAGTGTAAATTTTAATAAATAGCTAAAAATTTTACATAATGATTAAAAAACAATTTTTCGAATTCGAGTTTTTTCGGTTTTTTGCATTTTCTGCGAAAATTTGCCACAGTAATGTATATTTTTTTTTACACCATCAGAAAGTAGAGATTTTAACGAACAAAAAGCACACTGACTTTTTTAAAAAAGCAGATATTTTGACGTCAGAATTTTCGATTGAAAATTAGGGTGCTTTTTCGATATTAAATAAAAATAAGGGGAAAAATTAAATATTTTTAATCAAAAAAATTACAGTGTGTTTGGGACATAAAAAGGTAAGTTTTCACCAAATTTCGTGAAAAAAAAAATTTCTTGTGGAAAATAAAAATAAAAAACCAAAAAATCGGTTATTTGAATTTTTCGCATAAATTTTGAGGTTATGTGAAAAAAGTGTAAATACAAAAGTTGTACATCTTTTTATTACCTACAACTTTGCCATTTAACTTTTTTCCATAGGACTTGTAGTTTTGCCGGAAATCGCGATAAACCGTTTTTTACCCTTAAAAACTCACCCCCTTCCACTTCCCGACCTCAGATCGCCCGTAAATTATTTTTCCTTTTATTTTTGCTATATTTTCTTCCTTTTCCAATGGGTTCCATCCTGTTCTAAATTTTTTTTACTTTTTACAATTTTCAAAGGCTTCGGCACTGGTCTAAAGGTTTAATATCCTGAAATAGCTTTTCTTATGATATTTGACATTTTGTTTTGTAAAAAGGTTTAATGTTATCCTGAAACTTCAATTATTAGATTAGTGCAAAAGTTCGTTTGTAATGTAAAATAAATTGTAAATGGGGCACGAACTTTCGCACTGATCTAGTAGAATAAGTCACGAATGTATTCTTCATAACTTCTAAAATGCAGTACTTTTTTATTTCAATATCATTTTTTAGCCATATTACGAACAATTTATGTACAATGTTTTTCTAAGATAGTGAATTTTCTATCTATAACGATGAAGTCATGTACACAATTATATAGGTCATATACATATATATTATAATTTCTGCTATCGGCTGTCGATACACAAACATAAAACATTCTTCGAAAATGCGTATTTTTTCCGAGATGGCTAATGAATTACTCTGCGCGCGTGAATGCGTGTACTTCCATTAAATGGAATTTATAATTATAAGTTACACCGTTTATCAATAATTACAAACTAGAAGTTATAAGTATACATGACTTTATCGTCATAGACGAAAAAAATTTGTTATCTTAAAAAAAAACTACTTAAATCTTTCATAACATGCTTTAAAAGTAAGATAGGAAAGTAAAGAAAAAAACATTTTATGGATAAACAAAATCATTCATATCTTTTGATTGGAATTTTGATATAAAATTTACTTTTCTTCCGAGAAAAAATATTTCGCAGAAAAGCCATTTTTTGCACACAGCATTTCAATTATTTTAGTAACCTTATGTTTTCGTGAAATATAGTTTGCGAGATCGTTTTAAAGATTATACTATATCCTTCCGTAATTTCATATTTTTTCATTTTCTATTTATTGATCAAATCTTTCTATTCATTATATAGTGCAGGAATCTACGTCTATGTCACACGACGTTATTGAATCAGACATAATGAATCCGACGGTTACAACCGAAATTGAAGCATCAGATATGCATGGATCATCACGACAGACTTTTGAAGGACCTCGTAATCAAGATCACTTTTCTTCTACAGGTAAATTGCTCCTGTATAATTTTTTGTAAAATTTTTAATTTATAGTTTTTAAATGTTTAACAGTTTATAATATTGAAAAATAATCACATACAATTGTGTGTAACGTTTTTTTTTTTTAAATCTTTTCGTCTCTCAGTAATTTCAAAGGTAAGTTAGAGTTTATTCTTCAAAAGATATGTCTGATTCGATTTTAAGACATTTTATAAAAAATAATTTGAACGAACGACGGTATTCTTAATTTTTAAGTTAGAAAAACTTGCATGCTGTACAAATGTATCTTCTTTCAGCCGATCTGTAGTAAGCTATTTCTTTATAACTAAGACATTAAGAGCTTCGGAAATTTTGGAGAAGAAAAAGTCTTAGAATACAAACAGATATGTGTCTTTCGAAGGAGACAAGTGATTATTCTAATTCAACCTACGTATATTATATATTTTTTATTTTTTACGTATTTTTTACATACTCTCTCTTACTCTCTGATGGTGTCGGTAGTTGCTGCTGATTTGAAGCCAGAAGTCCTGTTTAACGATGCTAGGACGACCAAGTCATCTTTACGTACTTATCGAAGATCCCGCGGGAGACGCGGTTATAATACGCAGAGAAGTAAGAAGTAATACATCTTAGTTTTTCATCTTGACTGATAACCTGAAAAATCATTTTTATTCTCTTTTCCTTTATAGAACTATATTAATTTTTTGCATAAATATCAATTTTCTTTATAATTTATAAAACATTCTTATAATCCATAAAAAATTTTTGTCCTATTTCTATCGTAATTTCGTTTAATATCTACTTAAATTCTACAAATTTATATAAAAGTTCTACAAAATATTTTAATACAGAAACCAATAAAATTAAAATGTGACATTTAATGTTTCTCCTGGTGAAAATTTTTGTTAGAATTTTCCATATAATTTTTTTGAAAGTTTATATAAGTTTTATAAATTGTCAATATTTTTAAATAATTTTTTTAAAACTGTATCAGAGCTTTTTTTTAGAAATTGCAACACTTTTCAGAAGTGCCGTCTACATCTTTTTTATAATTTTTTGTACGCAAGCTCTAAAATATTCTTGGATTTTTATTGTAAAGTTTCTCGTTTCAAATTATCCGATGAAATGTTATAAAATCTGAGAAACAAGTTTAGAGCTTTCTTTTCTAAAATTCAGAAATTACAAAATATAGAAAATATAATATTTCAGAATTGATTCACTAAGGTATACTCTATATTTATATTATTGTAACAGTTGCACCTGGCAATATCCGCACACTTAATGCAGCACCTATAAGTGAAAATAGACGAGATCGTGGGATGCCTCGCAGTTGGCACGGTAGATCTACGAGATTAAGACTAAATCATCAGGAAGTCGTACAAGGTAAAATACACGTTTTTATCAATTATCGTTAATATATTTCTGTTATTGACTGTAAAATTTATGTTAACAGTTTTAAAATTTACTGCCAGTACTGAAAATCTATTGTTTACGTGCATTATATATTTTCAGTACTGGCAGTAAATTTTGGAACATCTTGTAATATATCAATACAAAATCTATAATAAGACTATTAATAAATAGAAAATAACTTAAAAGGCAAGTCAAGCTACTCATTTATCCATTCCAAAGATATGTTCCTGACTCGATTTCAAGATAATATTTCACTGATTAGATGATCTAAAAGAATACACCAATAACAGCGAGCGCTCACTCAAATGTTGAGTCCGCTGAACGTAACAATAAAAAGCACAGATCACAGAAATAGGAAATAAGAAATTTCAATCTATCAGAAATTATGTATACTAGAATGCACAGTTTCTGATAGGCTGAAATTTCTTGTCAAAAATGTTTTATGTACGAGTATGTATAAATTGTATGTATGAACATACATAAAGGGTGCATTCATTTACGCAGCAGAGAGTATTACTTAATCCTTGTTTAACACTCGGTGAACAACAAGAATAAAGTAATATTTCTACACTAACTGCTGCGTAAATGAATGCAAGAAAATATTTATACACATGTATAATTATATGTAAAATATAATGCGGAAGATCACGCGGAAGACTACGCGAAAGACTACGCGGAAGACCTCGCGGAAGACCTCGCGGAAGATCCGCCGGAAGACGCGGTAGACAAACTCATACGCAAACAAGTAAGAATTTATATCTTAGTTTTTCATCTTGGCTAGTCATACTATTTGTTTTAGAAAAAATCAAGTTTGAAGAAATATAAAAAAAAATCTTATTTTTATTTTTGCACTAAAAATTACATTTCTACGTAAAAATGAAATAAGAGATACAACCTTCAATGGCCTTGATCTTGACAAATGTTATCCAGGTCATGATCATGAACAACATTCAAAATATTTTAGCCATCGGTCAGACACCAAATTTTTATGATATTTGATTTTATGATATTTGATTTAGGCGGTATTTTTGTGTATATCGTCAACAAAATTATTGATAAAATATAATAATAAATTGATATCAATTTAGGACACGCGAATACTGTACAACAAAGTACAGAGACGATTGATATTTGCAAGCTTTATAATTCGAAAAGTATTTAATGAAAATGAACTTAATTTAGTGTGTAGGAAATCTCTCGAGATGATCTACAAGAATGTGCAATAAAAAATAGGGGATTCCATTTAAGAAATTGAAGGTAATCTTCACGGGACCTTCAAGCAACTATTCAATGTCAAACTAAAGCGGGATCTACAATAGAAGTCGTAGCAGTCGTAGAGTCTTAAGTAATAGAAAATTAACCAATCGCAGTAGAATATGAGAAGAATAATCGACTATGATTGGTCAATTTTCTACGACTTAAGACCCTACGAAATTGATTCATTTTATTTTTTATTATATCTTCATAATGATTGATTCGTGCGAGAGTGTTGGATTTATCATTAATAAAAATATAGAAAACGTAATAACGGTTGTTATTATTTCAGGACAGGCTAGTGCCGAGACGCAATATAACGAGACGATTGATTTGGTGGAGAATGCACTAGGATTTGTTCAAGTATCTGATCAGGACGAAATGATACCGTACGTAGATGAAGGTGAGAGAGAGAGAGAGAGAGAGAGAGGAAAAGCTGTACAACTTTTGTTAAAAACATTTTTCCTAAAATCAAAAATAAGAACCTTGTTGGGGGTGGGACATTAAAATGAGACACCCTCTACATGATTATATATGTTTATGAATATTTATGTATGTTTATATATATTTGTACATAATCATGCATAAAAAATTTTTTACCCGGTTCTTATTCCCTGTTTTTATTGCCTGTGCTTTTCATTGTGTTTCCAGCTTTACCCTCGATATATATCACTTATGTTTACTGTTCAAATTACAGTTAAAATACTATAAATCGCGTTTCAATTACGATATTCGTAATCAGAAAAGTCACCTGAAATCGCTCTATAGATTTGTACACATTTGTATTAAATGTATAAGACGATGTTATTTTCGGGGACAATGTACATACATTTGCAAATGTATATCGTTCATTTCAGGGACATCTGCAAAATATATAGTTTTCTAGTGTATGTATTATATCTGTTGAGTTGTGTTGTGTGAAATCGCTGTATAGAGCAACACAACGCACAAATGTACATAGTCCCCGAAAGTAACACCGTCTTATACATTTAATACAAATGTGTACAAACAAAAAAGATGCATTATGTACACTTCAGTGAGTGATTCCACGTTTAAGTATACAAAAAAAACAGTGTGTGTTAGTAAAAGTCCTCAAAAACTACAATTGACACACACACACACACACACACCTATATATATATATGCTCACAGACATATTTCGCATACTTTTTATCCGAAAATTTGGCGCTAGTTGCACTTTTTGGACTGATCTTTTAGGCCGGGCGCCGATTATCTTCTCACTATCTCAGCTATACACGATTAATATCATTATCAATAAATTATTGCATTTATTTATTTCGTTATTTTATTTTACAGATAACGAAGATATTTTTCGTGTGGCGGACGATGATTTCAGTGCTATCATCTCAAGTGAAGATGAGCAAATCGATATTCCTTTTCATCCGGTCATTTCGACAGATCTAGTAACGTTATATGAACGTAACCCAGGCTCATGCTGCATATGCTTAAGCACCGATGCCATTTACGTATTTGTTCCATGTGGTCATTTGTCTGCGATGATTGCGTGAGACATCTGGAAGATAGCAAATGTCCGCTTTGTCGTGAAACGTTCTCAACATATATTCGTGCGATATCAACATAAAATGAACTATCGTGTCTTCAATACAAAGTTTGTACTGAAGACACGATAGTTCATTTTATGAACACAAAGGTTTTTATCAAAAACAAGATACCATTGATTCGTATTGCTACATACTTCTCTAGACAATACATTTTTTTTTATTTCTGTCTACACGAAAGTTTTTATCAAAACAATATTACAAAAATGGTCTTGTTTTATAATAGAGTGTAACATTGACAGCCTGTAAAGCATTAATTATCCATGTTGGATAGTCTTCATTTGAATAAATTATCAACATATAGTCCTGTATGAATCTAGGGAATCTTTGCTCTTTAATACTGTCTCTCATGAGCTTTATTTGGAATGCAATATTGTGAACGGTTAATAGATGACACGATACTGTCTCCACAGTGGCGATTTGATGTAGATAAGTGCGAGAATAAGTTTTACAAGTTACTACACTAGCACGATTCATCTATTGGTCTCGAGTCTTTTATATTGTATCTACTTCAAATTGAGCTGTCCCGTTTTCATCACCGCACAATCAAATCTTTGAAAGTTTTAGTGTAATGTTTTGAAATTTCCTTCTTCTACGCAATCGAGTATGTATTTTATGAAATACTTACAGCAGTTCTTGTCGGAAATACACAATCCTACATATCAATACCTAACGCACTGCATACAATTAAATCTATTGCGAATCCAACACCCATGAGATATCGCGGTTTATTCTTTGGAAGGATATTCGTTGAAAAGTGGACCATTCTCCAAAAATAATCTTTGCTCTCACCACCATTGAAATAAAAGAATCCCCTAACAGCACAAACCTCCTGAGGACGTCCAAAGGACGTCTGTATGTCCTTTGAACATTCTAAGGACATCCCCAGGATGTATCCCGGATAAAGTGTGTTATTAGAGTCACTATTGTATTATGTAAGATTTAGATATTTCTGTATTATACAAAAATCTATTTATTAGTTATGTATGTGTGTGTGTGTGTGTGTGTGTGTGTGTGTGTGTTGTGTGTGTGTGTGTGTGTGTGTGTGTGTGTGTCAACAAATAATTCAGTATCTATCTCAAACCTCCTACAGCATTCACCTCTCACTTAATTAATTGACGTGCGTATTCGGATCGTAGTTCGGGATTAAGACTATCTTGTACAATTGGAAATATACTCTGCTCATCTGGTCTTTCATGCGCTAACAAACAACGGTCCAGCCAACATATTGTTCTCAAATGGTTTGTGTTAAATGACACTAGCTTAAGCCAGGCTATTTAGATAATATATTATTTAGAAAATGTATTTACAAAAATAATTGTACCTATGCACTGTTTCTTTTACTCTTGATCCGGTTAAAGTACTACTAAAAACATCATTGAGCTGCATGATTATGTCAGCTCCAGTTGCATTTTGAATTTGAATAGAATGTTCGGGGGTGTCAACATACATTCAGATTCTTATTGTAAACATTATTATAGGTCGATTAAATTATGTACAAGTTATGTTTGAATGTATTTAAAAATATATTTCTGTGTCTATATATATATATATAGTACCGTTGTACGGCGATTTAAATTTTACACCTTCTGTTATTTCAGCTAATTGTAATAATGAAATCATTTGGAAACCACCTGAGTCTGTTAATAAAGCCCTTTTCCAATTCATAAACTTGTATAAACCTTGTACTACAATCATTTATAAAGATACAAGTATATTGTAAGAAATAATAAAAGAAATTATATATATACATATATATATGTATATATACTTAAAAGTACGTTTTGTTTTGACTGTTCAACTTTTCCCGCTCAAATTTTCTGTGTTCTCTACTCGACTTTGGCTGCGGTACACTTAGCTCTTCAAACGCTACAGAGCATTTGTAGCACTGACATGACTGGTCCATTTGATGCTTCGGAACCACAGACTTCTATATATACTACTAGACTGCTAACTCGTTTGAAAAAGTGGACCCCAATTTCGATGTGCATTATACGCATGCGTCGAGAACCGCACCGCGTGACCCGTGCGACACATGCGTATACATTAGCACGCGCATACGTATTTTGACGGGTTAACCTAATTATGATACTTATATTGTAAAAATAGGTAAATGTTAAGAAGACTTCCTTCATCACAACTGTTAATAAAAATATACAATCGATGCGTTTTTGCATGAAACGAAGAAATCTGGCAAAAAAATTGTCGCTCTGCCTCGCGAACCGAGATATTAAGCGTAAGCGTTAAAGTGAATTTATTTTTAAAGTAATGAATTTCGTGGCTGTGACAGATTTCCTAACCTACATAGTTGTCAACTTTAAGGCTTAATATCTCGGTTCGCGAGGCAGAGCGACACTTTTTTCTCCCAGATTCTTTCGTTTCATGCAAAAACGCATCAATTGAGTAAATTTTTATAAAAAATTGAGGTGAAGGGGTTTTCTTAACATTAACCTACGGCTACAATACGGCTATTCGCAGTATCACCAGTCATCGCAGGACAGCCATATTACATTCCTTCGGTGTAGTTCGTGACGCATGCGCAGGACCACTATAAGTTTGGGGTCCACTTTATACAAGCTTGTACTAAGGGAGTTAGCAGTCTAGTAGTATATATAGAAGTCTGTGTTCGGAACGCTCCCAGCAACTCTGATTACGTCATCAATACGTCATCGTTTTTGCTCCCACTTCGTTTCAACTGCCTCAGCTCGGGAGGTGGGTTGGTTGGAGCGTTCACGTAGCAATTGTAGCATTCGAAATAGTAATAGACCAATCGGAGCGTAGCGTTTGGAGCGTAACGTTCTGAGCATTTGGAAGAAGCAAGTGGACCGCAGTCTAATAGCGTTTTCGGCCCGATCGGGTTTGCACCAACTTGGATTGGATTAATCTTTCCTATTGGTTGACGTCACCCTCTCTACCAATAGGAGAGCACAAAACGCCATTAATCCAACCCAGGTTGGTGCAAACATGGCCGGACCGAAAACGCTATAAGACTAGGGGGTCGATTCTGTATCTTCAATCAAGGCGAAAATTACAAAAGTGAGCAAATTTACTAGGTATTGACCAATGAAATTATCAGTATTCTAGTAAATTCAATCACTTTTGTAATTTTCACCTCGTTCCAAGATATAGAATCGATCTCTAGGTAACATATAATATAATTTTCAAATTTTAAGTTTGGATTCAAAATCAGCGACCCCGAAGAACCATTAATACTAAATTTTGATAAAAATTTGAGAGGACTTTTAACATTTTCGTTAGCTATATTGGTTCAACCATTTATACTTTTCCAATTTTGAATTCCGAATTCGGAATCAGCAATCCTGAAAACCCTTGATATTTTGTCAAAATTGGAGGACTGTTAGGGCGACTGTTATCAACACTGATTAACTTAATCGACGATTAACTCAATCAGCAGAATTACCATTATAGATAGAAGATTTCCATTACTTTTATCACAATTAAGTATAGGAACGCAGAGAGAGAAGTATATCACGAAGAGATAGGCCCTGCGCACAATAGAAGGAATTAGGAATTAGGAATAAAGAATAAACGATTTCAACCTATCAAAAACCGTGTATTCCGATGTATCCGATTTCTGATAGGTTAAAATCATTTAATCTTTATTTCTAATTCCTTATTCCTTCTATTGTGCGCAGGGCCATAAGGTTAAGAACGATATACTATTGTAGATCCGGACTTGTGTATTTCACGTGAGATAGGGTTTACAGAGGGTGCTTTCCATTTAATGGCACAAGTCGACACAGGGGGTCGATTCTCTAACTTTTAACATGGTGAAAATGTGAGCCAACTCACATCGCGTGATTCCCTAACTTTCATCATAGCGAAAATGCGAGCAATCTCACGGGAGTTCGTTCGGCAAGAAATTTCTTGTCGAAATGGTGAAATCCGAAAGAGAGACTGAGTAAGACTAAGAGAAAAACTATAGCAGTGTGGACGGTCCGCCGTAGCATTGTGACGCGTGCAGTGACAGTTTAAGGTTAAAAAGGTCTTTTGTTACAAAACCCAAAGATAAAAAGTTTATCCCTAATAAAAATTTTTCTTCAAATTTTCATACAAAGTATGGAATCATTTTTAAGAAATGCATTTTTTTAAAATTTTTTAATTTTATATACGTACGTGAATTGGTAAATATTTTAAGATTTCCAAAAATTTTCATTTTATATAGCTTCTAGTAAAAAAATCAAACTTTTTAAATTCTGTAATATATTAATATAAAAATTATGAAGAAACATTTGAAATACTATGAAAATTTTTCATCAGAAATGGCAATATATATGGCTGCTATTTTATTGGGCAATAATATTGAAGCTAATTTTGAAGATAATTTTGAATAATCAAATAATGAGAATTCTATGAGAAGAATATTAAGAGATATGTCAGATCCCTTCTCAGTTCCTGAAAACGAATTTCGCATGCTATACAGGTAAATTTTGATACTTAAAGTCCTTAGTGGTAAGGTATTATATTGCAATACTTGATTTTATATAT
>NW_017297961.1:45415-48317 GCF_001594075.2 Trachymyrmex cornetzi
AAATCTATAGTTTACGTTATGTACATATTTGTATATGTTCTTACATGAAACATTTTTTACCAGGCTACTAAGCAATTGCAATTACTACATACTTTGATTACAGAAAAATATATTACATAATAACTTTTTTCTTTCAGATTTTTCAAAAACGGTGGTTTTCCTGGAGTAATTAGAGCAATCGATGGGACACATGTAGCCATTTTTCCACCCGAGGCTGAAAGGGAATATTTATTTATAAATAGAAAATTATACCATTCGTTAAATGTTTTGGTTGTAAGTATATAAGCATAATGTAAAATATGGGTAGAAAATAAACAGTATTAATAATTATGTATATATATATTTATTAATACCCATATTTTACATTATGCTTATATACTTACAACCAAATATATATATATACAGTTAAAACGCAGCATCAGTTACATTAAATTTAGGTATGTTAAAACTTATATTGTTCAGCGGAGATTTTAACATAGATGTAACGTAACTGATGCTATGTCGATTGGAATAATAATAAATTATTAAATACATGTAAAAAATTATCATTGATGTAACTTTACCTTTACCCATTCCTTTGATTGCTTTTGCGGACCACAGCTTGCAGAATTTAAGGCAGACGTTACTTTCTCCAATAATTTCTCCTATATAATATATATATATTATAGTTATTTGTGTAATTTTTATTTACAATTTAATATCTCATCAATTATATAATTAATATTTGTAAAATTAAAATTTCATGAAATAATAAAATTAACTCAAAACTTACAATTTGTTTTTTATTTTCACGGTTATATCTTAATTGCCCTCTCCCGAAATCAGGATTAGCCCGCATAAAATTTATTAATATTTGTTTCTGTTTCTCAGTTACGTTCATGACGGAATTTACAGACGGATACAGTAATATTACAGTACTTAAAGATAAAATCACATCAACTGTCTTCGGTTAAACGTCTTCGAGAACACACTATGGTGAAAATGTGAATCATCTCGTTTTCCCCTACACGGCAACTCTGGTGATTTCGTATTTTCACCTTGACGTTATAGAATCGCGCGAACAAACTCGCGTGAGATGAAAGTGCGAAAAGTGAGTGATCTCACTTGAATTACAGAATCGACCCCAGGTGTCATTCTATCTTTATCACTCTCCAAATGCCAAGAAGATAGAATGACGCTTGTGTCGACTTGTGCCATCACACATTTACCTTACTCTTTATAGGAGGATGATCCCGGTTGACCACGGCTCGATTGGACACCACCAATCACAGCGACCGGTGCTTAGGAGCTTTGTAGTCTCAAGCGCTGTGAGTGACTCGTGTCCAATTGAACCGTGTCCAACTGGGTGCCACCCTTTATAGGTTCGTCAAGACGGAAGATCAAAGAAATTTCGTCGAATGCTCCGTCCAGTACTATATGTCGATGGTTGAGTTCGCCGAACGCAGCCATTGGGTGCATTCAGTGGACTCAACTATTGAGTCCGCTGAATGCGCCCATTGGGTGTATTCAGTGGATGCGTTTAGCAAACTCTACAGTTGAGTGAGCGTTCACTGTTATTAGTGTATTCTTTTAGATCATCCAATCAGCATTTTAGATCTGAAAAAATACATCCATAGCACTCACTCAACTGTTGAGTGCGCTGAACGCAGTCGGTATTACAATCGCTCATGGTATTACAATCGCTCACTTAGCGGTCATATGCTTCTGGAGGCACCCATTGTACGTGTATACTTTTAGATCATCCAGTTAGATTTTAGATCTAGAAGAATACGTCAATAGCAGCGAGCAGTCACTCAACTGTTGAGTCTACTGAACGTAACAATTATTAAATGAAAAATCGAACTGCGCATATGCAGGTAGATTTTTCACTAAGTAAAGGTATCATTACATGCGATCATCAAGCGTCGAGCATCTATACAAAAACTTATTGCACACAATTCTGAAATGTCTGATTCCAGCTTCTTTAAGCAAAATAGTAAATTAAGAGAGGTTATGTTTTAATATACACTACTATCCTGGCGGGAAAGCTCCGATTGCACACATTACATGTTGCACACATGCGTCGCTAATTGGCCAATTTAAAAATAAAATATTTCCATTGCTAAAGCAGTAAAAAATTACTAGGCACCAGCTGATATGAGTAGTGTGTGCAATCGGGATTGTAGGCAAACGGGATCATTTCGTAATCGAATTCAATGCGTTTCAGTGAAATTATTCAATGTATCACTGTGCATGCTCTGACGCTCGATGCTTGACGTTACTAGGCTGGGTTCGGGGAGACGCTATTAGCGCTATTTGTGTCTCCATCGTCCATTAAATGTGAAACAAGGATAGTATATATCACAAATAGAGTTGATAGCACGCTTCCCGAACGCAGCTCTAGAGTCCCGTATAGGGACTCCAGATGCTCCCATGTAAAAGCACCTTATCGTGAGTTTAGCATTCACCATAGTACACACGGTACTGCCAAAACCCCATATTCCTGTATGCTGTGTACAATAATGTCGTGTGCGCAATGCGCCATGTGCAATACGTTGGGTACAATAGGAGGGTTCCGATTGCACACATCGCATATTGCACACATGTATCGCTGATTGGCCAATTTAAAAATAAAATAATCTCATTGGCAAAACAGTGGAAAATTACTAGGCACCAATTGATATGAGTGGTGCGTACAATCAGAACTGTAGGCAAACGGGATCCTCCCGTGTACAATCACGTCCTGTGCGCAATAGTGTCGTGTGTGCAATATTGTCATGTGTGCAATACGCTGTGAACAATCACGTCCTGTGCGCAATAATGTCATGTGTGCAATAATGTCATGTGTGCAATACTGTCCTGTGTGCAATATTGTCATGTGTGCAATATTGTCCTGTGTGCAATATTGTCATGTGTGCAATAT
>NW_017297961.1:48594-50591 GCF_001594075.2 Trachymyrmex cornetzi
GTCGTGTGTGCAATACGCTGTGTACAATAATGTCCTGTGTGCAATACGCTGTGTGCAATGTTGCTGTGTGCAAACGAAGCTGTAAGCAATCGGGATTGTAGACAATCGGGATCCTCCCAGCAAACGTGTTATTGGTAGTCGTTATAGTATTAAATATAATATTGTACCAGCAAACGTGTTATTGCTAGACATTGAAGGTCATGTCTATATTGAGAAAGATATTAGTATCAAGTGTAGTCATACATTCATATGTCACATTTTTGAATTTAATATTACAATTACAAACAGTATTGCATATGACAACATAAATATTACAAAAACAAATATTTTGAAATTGCAACAAAAATTGGAACAAAAAGTTTTAGATTAGAACAGTTTAATGTCTAAAGACGGCAAATTACTTGCGAATAATTGGCCATCTTTCTTTGCAATTATATATTTAAAACAAAAAAACAGTATTAATATATGGTTGTTTTTCATCATTTAAACCGGAAACATCATTCTCAGGGAAAATAAGTATCAGGAATAATATTATAATTTCTAAATAATTTAAAATCATTTTTCTTTTACCGGAATGCCAGGAGGAAAGTTTTTCAGTTCAAAAGAACAAGTAAAAATACATATACCGTGACGCAGATATTTCTGTTCGAGAGGTCGTCAACAAATTGATAATTAATCCTGTAATTCTATAGACAATTTTTTGAGGTTGCGTGAAAATCACATTATACAGATGGTAGTACAAAACTTATAATAGACATGATCGTTCGTGAATTTTAAAGAAATACGAAACGGGAATAAAACTGCTGGTGAAGTAGCAAGAGTTTTGAAACTGCCGGTGACTACACGATGTGTACAGTAAATATTACAACAAGATAAAAGTTTAAAGTGGACAATATAAGTCATTGATGCTTCCTCATACTCAAGGCTATAAAACTGCGAGATTAAAGTTTACTCGAAATCATATGACTTGCCATGAAGAATAAAAAAATGTCGTATTTTTTGACGTAAAACGTAATCTACATGGACCTGACAATTTTAAATATTACTCGCACGATTTATAAACTAATAAGGCAGTAGCCATAAGCAGAAATTTCGGCGGATAATATTGGATGGTGTGAACTGCATTTATAGTTATTCAAAGACGTCAATATGCAAAATTTGTATCAGAGTGAACGCAGAAAAATATATCGACTTATTAGAAGATTGTTTAATTCCATTTATCGAAGAAAATCACGAAGGAAATGTTATTTTACAACAAAACAACGTTGCGATACACAGTGCAAAGAATACACTAGAGTGCAGGTCTCGACTGAAAAATTTGCTACTTATAAAGTGGCAAATTTTCCGGCACGTTCGCCGGATTTAAATCCGATAGAGAACTTATGGGGAATTCCATCAAGAGCATTATATAGAAATAATAAACATTACAGTAACATTAAGGAGTTGGAAAACGCTGTAAGACATGAGTGGAATAAAATCGATACTATGACATTGCAAAAGATATCCAGCAAGCTGTCGTTATTTTGACGTCAATAGTTGATCATTTTAAATTATTGACGTCATGTGACTTATTCAAGATGTAATAATGAAGTCATCTCTTTAACCAATTAATGACGTCATTTATTTATGACGTCTTTACAATATGTTATACTTAATGACGTCGAATAAATGGCCAATTGTCGACGTACTTGTAATATTATTAGTGATCAATTAATAACGTCATACATTTATTCCGTTAATAACACGAAAATAATAATATATTTTTTATGTCAGTTTATGACGTTGTGTGAGTGATAAGAAATATAAGAATTCACGTCATTTTTACGTGTTTAGACGTCAAAGAGCTTATTATGGTTCTAAAAATGAAGTGGAAATTACAAAAGCAATTGAATTATTATTATATATATATATATATATACAGGGTGGACCATCTGAAGTGATCCAGTCAAATATCTCGAAAACTAGTAGGGATAGAGAAAAATGTTTCGTATGAAAAG
>NW_017297961.1:51687-59246 GCF_001594075.2 Trachymyrmex cornetzi
ATGACCCCTGAATGACCTTCAAAATGACCTCCAAGGATTTTTCAAGGTCAGTACCATACTTCCCCCGTGTAACCCTAAACTTTTCATACGAAACATTTTTCTCTATCCCTACTAGTTTTCGAGATATTTGACTGGATCACTTCAGATGATCCACCCTGTATATATATATATATTCATAACTTTGTAATATAACTTGTAGATTCTTACACGATATGTCATATTTTTTGCAAGTATGACATTCCACTGACAAACAGATAGATCATCAATCCAGCATGTCCACAATGCGAACTCTTCTTGAAAAACAGGAATCCAGTACTCTGACGGAAGAGTAAGATTCTTTAAATCGCTAATCATTCCAGCCCAAGTTTGTAACTGTAAGTTACGTCCGTTTGCTACATCTTGTGAATTGTGTGCTATCAGATTTTGCGACACACATGCATCCGGAATAGAAACAGGACGCTAAAGAAGATTTTGTTCTGGTGCCACAGTACTGATTCCTTCATTCCGCTTTTCTTGTTGTTTTTCTTCAGTAATGGGATTGACATAATAAAAATTACTCTTTGCTGGTGTCGGCACTGGAAATATAGATCAGGACTCGGCACGAAATGCACATTTCGGCCGATTTTCGAGTCGGCTCCGCCTCCCACTATCCCCCTCATCGCACCGTCTCGCGCGCAATCCAAATGCCGTTCAACGCTTAGGAATGTACTGAGGCGCTCGTAGACATAAAGGCCATTCTCCATAAGACGCAGAACGCGGGTTGCAGGTCGCAAAACTAAGGGGCATTCGTTCGAACGAGGCGCTCGACACGCTGTAATTTTTATTCTATCTTTCTTTTTCGCTCATTACATACGAAACTAATAGCGAATTCGGTTGAACGTACTAGTGCACATTAGTGTACATTAAAGCCGTTATACGCATATTTTAAACGGAATTAAACCATGAAATCTACAATAGATGTTATTGTGCCGTTATGTAAAATATGTATTTTATAATTCGAAATATTTGCATTTTACTTTTACACGGATTAAATCTGCGTATAACGGCTTGCGAAAATTACAAAATGGTAAAGGACTCGATTCGACTCAGTTTAGTGCGCTTTTTCTTATTCACGAACGTTGTCGGAAGAATTATCAAATATCCTTTTAAAATACACATATTATTTATTTAAAACAAGTCATATTGTATACATATGTATAAATATGACTGCAATAATTTGTAATTTTCGCAATAGTTAACAGTGTCACGTTTGTGACGTGGTGAGGAAGGAACTAATAAAGACAACGTACTTTTATAGTCTGCGATATGTATTATTAGGGTGCGTCCCGATGGAGAAAGAAATAGCGGAACGGAACAGTAACGGAAAGGAAGCAGAGTGGGGATTAACCAATCAGAATGATTCCGTTCCGCTTTTTCACACCCGGGTTCCCCATGGTAAAACAATTCTTTCGCATCCGTAGCGGAATTGAGTGGAATATTGTTGAGAAATCCAACATTGTGTGGAATTAAACGTGGATTTATTTAAGACATTTGTGCCCGATATTAAAACGATTTTCCAATCGTGCGTGGAAGATAAGAGTAAGTTTATCTATTATTTCTATGCATGTGTGCTGTGTACATATATACGAACGAAGTATGTTTTAAGGTTATTAAATTGTCGCATTTCCTAAATTATCTATCAAGATGCAAAATACATGTGTATAAATAAATGCTTGTTGCAGAATTTGACGTCATATCTCACTGTGTCGCTAATTTCAAGGACATGGTAAAGGATAAAACATATTTGGATATAATGAAAGTACACCTATTAACTAAAATAAAGCAATGGAAAAGTAGTCAACAACTAAGTTGGCATAAGCAAATTCGAAGAAAAGAATTAATTAAAGCCATTTTATTATACAAATATTTACAAAGAAAAATAAGAAAGATTAATAAAAAAAAGAATTTGGGTTCGTCAAATATTTAGTGAGGAAAATAGATATCTACAAGGGGACAGCATGGTTCACAAAACATTGGCATCAAGAATGAAGAAACACGGCGATAACCCGAAAACCTTCTAGCGACTATAAAGAACTTTGTTTAACAGATGAAAGCATTAAAACTATATATTGATTTATGTGATTTATGTGATGATTTATGTAATTATATGATTTATGTGATTGAGGATGTAACAAAAAAAAAGACTGAAGATAGTATAATTCTAAGTTAAGATCATTTTAGTTTCTAAAAAAGGAATAAAAGTCTATCCATACATGTATAAGGTACTTATATAGAACAAATAATAAAAGAATTAATGTTTTCGACATTTTATTTAAAAATCGTTATTATAAGCCTTTGTCCACTATTGTGTTATAGCTCCAGTTGTATAAAAGTAATGTGCAAATAAATCTCTGACAGTAGTTCCATTAAATGTATCATTTTCTACACTATTTTCAAAACTGCATAATGTTTGATTACTATTTGGATCTTCTTGAGGAGTTACTGAGTATGTTCTTTGTTCTATGGAAAGATTTAAATCTTTTAATATCAAGAAATTATGTAAGCAAACAGTTGCTTGAACAATTAGAATTGCATTATTAATACTTGTTGCAATTGGCCTTCGAAAGATTCTCCATTTCGATGTCAAAATACCGAAAGCACATTCAATAACTCTCCGAGCACGACTTAATCGGTAAATACTTTTTTTTTCATTTAAATTACAAGATCGAGAATATGGACGCAGCATATATGAAGTCAAAGCAAAAGCTTCATCAGCTACTATGATATAAGGTAATCTAAAATCTTTTACTAAAATTGATGTTTCTTTCGGTAACTTTAAATAATTATTTTCTAATTGATGCTTAAGTTCACTATCGTAGAAGATTCCTCCGTCACTTCCATTGTCTCATGTATATATTATTGCGTCGTGTAATGGCGGATTTCTTACTTGAGCCCTCCTTCTTCTTTTTTTTTTTGAGTCTCGTGTGTGTTCTTTGTTATTAATTACCGTGTATCGTGTTTCTTGAGGACACTCGTCCTACCGACTGCGCCATGTCACGTTTGTGACGTGGTGAAGAAGGAACTAATAAAGACAACGTACTTTTATAGTCTGCGATATGTATTATTAGTCGTACAACATGTGTGCACCGATTAGATCAACATGCGAGAGCGACGACCCTCACAGTCGTGCCAACTTATCGTACAGCGCCACCACATCGGCGCGGACTATGTAAACCATGACAAACAGGATATTAATTACTAAAATATTAGTTTTCAAGGGTACATTCCAAAACTTCCTCTTCGAGAAAAATTTTGTTCATTGGCGTTCTAAAACATTGCGAACGTTTCCGATTGGTTTCTCGTTCATCATTCGGAGCTGTTCCAAAACTGGTAAGAAAGTCTTCGTATTTCCTCCATCGAGTAAAATTCTCACCTGCGTTTGTGTGCGGGAACTACGAGTAAATTGTGATGATTGGTGGAAAAAGTAGATAGGTTGAACACGTGACATTATACGTTATGAGAATGAAACAAGGTTATAAGCACAAGGTTAAAGTGAATCAGATTTTAATTTATAATAAAATGGAGAACATCCCACTTGTTTTTCAAATTAACATAGAGAGCGACGTACCTGTAATAAGTGCTAATAATAACTATCCTGTTGAAGCAGGCAAAGGGCATATATTTTTATACAATAAGATAAGTGAGTATCATATATATTTATTTATATGTAGTTATGTGTATCATTTATGTACTACGTCATTAAATACTATGCCATTATTCAACATTATTTTTTATCAAATTATGTATACAGGAAATACATTTATTAAAGATGTAATTCCTGATGTAATTCAAGTTAGAAATGCATATAACCTCGATATAAACCACTGCGCACCTTTCTGTGATATACCCATAACTGAAACATATAATGTTTATTATACTACTATTATTTGTGATGAAAAACGATTACCAGTCCAAGCTGATAAACATTTGTTACTGGTTGAAAAAGCTTGTAAGTGTATATATTTCAATGCATAGTTTTATCCAATAATAAATATATTGTAGTATTTTTTATTTCTAAATTATATTTTTTCTTTTTACAGCAGGAAAAACTTTCAGAATTATGGATTCCCTAAATATTCGTAAAATATATAATTTGCAACATTCTTCTTTTAAAAACATAAAAAGTCAAGTACAATCTGCTTTATCCACTAGAGTTCCAGCAGCATTCATCAACTATGATAAATCAAACAGATTTCAACTTACTTAATAAACCGCTACAGGAATCATCATGTGTTACGAAAAATCAGCCACCATCTTTGATTGTACAATTGCCATCAACTTCAATAAATCGTGTGCAATCTTCTGCTTTAACAGACAAGCAATATTCTCAACCTCCATATATTAGTAATCCAATAGAAACCAATGTTTTGAATACGGATAAACCATATGAAAAAGTACTTTCACAAAGTAATAATAATGCAGGATCTCAAGTACAAGTAACACTTCCAAAAACAAAACGCCGAAAAACTGTAGATACTCCCCAAGGTATACAAACGTTTTTGTATTTCTTGTTTATTGTATTGTATAAAATGCCACGTGAGCATCAAGATTTTGTAAATTTAAAATTTTACTTGCAGCTTCGTGGAAACATCCTGCCATTTTATGTCTTATTCATCACTACAAAGCAAATATGCATGTAATGAATAGCAATTCTAAACGCCATGAGGAAATATGGCAGGATATATCAGACGCTTTGGCCAAAGAAGGATATTATTTTTCTCACTTGCAGTGTGAAGATAAGTGGAAGTATCTTAAAAAAGTATATATAGAGACAGTAGACAAAAATAAGGAGTCTGGAACTGCTGAGAATACATGTCCTTACTTTAAGGAATTTCATGATATTTATAGCAAATCACATTCTGTCAATCCTCCAGCACTTGCTTCTAATCGAATACTGAAAAATATTTCTGAATGCGAATCTTTCTCACAATCAGATTCAGAAGAAAAAAATGTACCAAAGAAAAAAAGTCGAAACTCAAAGCAGCTTGATACATAGATCGATATTTTTCGCAAGGATGCTGATTTCAAAGAAGAAGCACGACAAAAACGTCACGAAGAAGTGTTGGCTTTACAAAAAGAGCAAATAAAAGCACAAAATGATCTCTTGACAAAAATATTGGACAAATTATCTTAAATAATTTATTTTTAAACGTAAAGTAAATAATACCAAATGTAAAGTAGTCACACTTAACTTCCTTTTTTAAAATTATGTACTCTTTATATATGTATATGCATTTACATGATATGCAACATTTGCGATATTGTTTATTTTTTTCTGAATTTTATTTTGCTAAAGATTATACTTTTGTTAATTATACTTTTATTTTTTATTAATTTTATAAATAACGTTTAGAATTAAGATGTTGTTTGACTACTACTAAAGGTTTGGTTACTATAAAAAAGATGGTATATTATATGTATACGAAGACAGGAAATGTACTTTTTTTATAAATAAAAGACTGATTCTTAAATATTTTTTTTAAAACTAATTTTATTTAATTTGTTACATTGAATATTATTCAAATAAACTAACTTGGATGTGTTTATAAAGTGCTTCGAATTAAGTTAATCTATCCTTTAATTACGCTTTCTTTGGCCAGCTGTAACGTTATTATCATTATGAATTACGAGTTCTTCAAATTTTGTTCCTGTACATAAAGATCGTTGTCAATTTCTTCTCCATCTCTAATATATTCTTGAAGATCTTCTTCATTATCATGAAATCCTTGTAGGCATAAATTATGTAGTACACAGCAAGCTAAAATTGTACAAGGGATTTCATTAATAAGATCCATGTGCAAATGTTTCAATCTTCTAAAACGTCCTTTCAGAAGAGCAAACGCACGCTCTATTACTTGTCTAGTTCTTGATAGAATATTGTTGAAATCTTTGTGAGCCTATAAATAGAAAAACTGTTAATAAGTATATCCGGACGAGGAAAGGATAAAATATAATCGCTTACATTAAATAATAAAAAGATATTAGCATACTTGAGTCAAAGCACCAGTATCTCTATAAGGTGTTATAAGCCATGTTCTTACTGGCTGATAGCCTTTATCTCCAACAAGATACTCTCCATTAGGAAACAAAGCACGTTCATTTCTCATTGCGTCTCTATATAATGGAGAATTATGGAGCACACGAACGTCATGGACTGCTCCTGGATAGCCAGCAAAACAGTCTGTAAAAACTAAGGATGCGTCGCAAATTGCTTGAAGTTGGACAGCATATTTTTTCTTACTAGTGCGATATGAAGCAGCACCAAACTAAATATAAATACTTATGCTACTTAATCAAAAACTTTATAATGTTAATTTTTTTAATAATACAACTTTTGTATACCTTTGGAGCTTCTATTTCTATGTGACAGCCATCAATCGCACCAATAACATCAGGCATGTTAGCCTTTGCATTGAACTCATTTTTTATCCTATTTATATTATTGCCTTCTGGCCAACAAATTACTTCAGAGGAAATATCACGTAGAGCATGAATTACACGTAGAAAATAACGATGCAATGAGGCTTTACCTATTCCAAATTGTACTTCCATTGACCTATGCAGCATAATATATATATTAGTATTCATCCAACATAATAAATATTATACATATACATATATATATGCCACAGTCAAAGCGTTAACTTAGCAAATGTATACAACTACTGTTTGCTATAGTCAATGTATATATTTACTATAATAAATTTTACATGAATGTATACATTGATTAAAAAAGAAAAGAGTGTACACTTTGACTCTAATACACACACACACACACACACACACACACACACACAATAATGGGGCTAATCTATTTTCGAGATCATTAGCGGTTGCAGGAGTAATTCTAAAATGTGACTTAAATTGTCGGAATGTGTATCTGGGTACAACTTCTTCAAAAAAGCCTTCCAACCTAGGCGGAGCGAATAAAGATCCACGTAGATGAGACATTTTTTCAACGAGTAACAATGTCATCATTTCTTCATCATCATCGTCACTCTCTTCTACAATAACAGACGTGTTACGAAGAAGCGATAGTACAAAACCGAGTGAAATATTTCGTCGCGTCATTATCAGTTATATACAATAACCAGTTTCTGCTTTTCGAACGTTTCCCTTTTATCCTCTCAATTCTATCGTAAAGCGTTCCAAAAAACGAATTACTCTCATATCCTCGTGTGCATTCGGGTATTTTCGCTCATTTACCTACCGTTTCCTCCAATAACAGTTTTGGAATGTACCCCAAGAATTTTTTACTCAAGTACTATCAACTTTACAGAAAAACAGCAAGAGACAAAAATTATTTATTTTTTTCTCATAAAGCTCTAGAAATCTTTTCAGAATTTTTTATCAACCTTTTAATACTGCATTTTCTTATTAACAACTATTTTTACCAAAATGAGAAAATATGGTACTAAAAAATTCTAACAAAATTCCTAGAGCTTTATGAAAAGAAAAAAAAGACAATATTTGTCTCTTGCTGTTTTTCTGTAAAGTTGATAGTATTTGAGTAAAAAATT
>NW_017297961.1:59649-66314 GCF_001594075.2 Trachymyrmex cornetzi
GCCGTGCGCTCGATGGGCCGTATACCTCCGGTAATAGTAAGGCACTATAGATGGGAATATTCCTATCCACCATTTTTGTGCCAAATTAGTGCCACTACAGCGAGTGTTACAATGCTGATCGAAAGTCGAACAAACAAGTCGCCGCATTTAATCCAAAAAGTATATATATTTCCAGTTAAAAAAAACATTCACACAAACACGAAAATAATTAATTTCTGTATCAAAATAGAAATTTGTTCTTTTTATCTGCAAATATTTATGTCTCAGAAAGATAACCCTCAAGACATGTTATTTTCTAGTTGCAGAAACAAATCGTATAAGGGCATAGTATTCGCATTTAAAAAATGCCTGGCTGTGTCGCAGTTAATTGCAGTAACCGGGTTGACAAGGGTTATAAGCTCTTCTCGTTCCCGAAGGGTAAACGTGAGACAAAATGGGTTGATAATATGCGGGTGGCACCCAGTTGGACACGGCTCAATTGGACACGAGCCACTCACAGCGCTTGAGACTACAAAGCTCCTAAGCACCGGTCGCTGTGATTGGTGGTGTCCAATCGAGACGTGGTCAATCGGGATCACCCCACAATATGCGACGAGATAAGTGGACACCGACCACCTCTTCGCGATTGTGTGAGGGGGTGGCACCCAGTTGGACACGGGTCAATTGGACACGAGCCACTCACAGCGCTTGAAACTACAAAGCTCCTAAGCACCGGTCGCTGTGATTGGTGGTGTCCAATCGAACCGTGATCAATCGGGATCACCCCGTGTGAGGTAAGTATCTCTCTCAAAATAAGGATATAATTTTTTTATCATATCACACAATGGCCTAATACTCAACGCTAATAATATTTTTTTTGTTTGTTTCAAGGTACATTTTGAAGATTCCCAATTCGAAATCTACCGCATTGATGGCTGGAGAAAACTTAAACTGAATGCAGTCCCAACGCTTTTCGATGTGCCCAACTCCCCGCCACGAATCAACCCACCTAGACGAAAATCACTGTACAAGGTTACTTTCGACAAAAATTAACCACATTTTTTTAACCTATCACTATCAAGATTAATATTTTTCGTTCCTTTCAGAATCGTGATGAAAACGCGACGCCTGCTCAAGTAGCAATAATCGATTGTTTTGACCAATCGGTGCTTCAAGAATTGGTAATTTTTCAAACCGCAATACTATATATTAATAAAAGAAGATTGAATTGCATTCAGAATCTTAATCGTCTGAGTTTTTCTATTGCAGAATTCGGTTAACCAAGAGAAAGCTACTGAGGAGTGTGACGAGCCATTTGAAATGACGCAACAGCCGGAACGAGTCTTCGATCTGCACGCACCCGTAAGGGCCATTCCACACAAACTTGCAGAGCCACATAAGGCTGGGTCCACAACCTCGCTTTAAGAAGCCCTAAGCCGTAAAGCCTTAAGAAATTGACTAATCACAATTACATATGAGAAAAATAATCGACTGTGGTTGGTTAATTTCCTACGGCTTTACGGCTTACGGCCTCTTAAAGCAAGGTTGTGGACCTAGCCTAAAAAAACATAAAGAAAATTATCCAATCACATTTCTGTCATAAAGCCAAGCGTAAACTACGATTGGATGATTTTCTTTATGCATATATTTATGCGGCTATGCAAGTTGTGTGGAATGGCCCTAACAGATGCAACGGAAACACGAGAATCTGAGGTAAATGGAAAATCTTTTTCTTTTTCTGGTAGTGTTGAAAAACAAAACGAAACACCGTAAAACGTCATTACAGATTTTTTTTTTGTTTTACATACATTTTTGCTTTGTTTTTGTTCGTACTGCTAAAATAATTGTCAGCTCTCTAAACACAACGTTTGTTTCTATTGCTATATTACGACGCTTCTACACTGAACAATGAATCTCTCTTATATAACATATTAACGAGTTACAAAATGTTACATAAGAGAAATTCATTGTTCAATGTAAAAGCGTCGACTGTGTGAGCTTGAGTTCTCATTGCCACTCAGCTTTTTAACTTTGTGAGTATGTGACTTACCCCACAACAGTAAACGGTTCAATTTTTGAGATAAAAAATGTTGGAGATATCATTTTGTTTTGTAATACTCTAATCGTTACGCTAGGATGAAAGATTGCTGATGAAGACTTAAACCATGAGTGGAAACGTTCAAAGTTGAGGTTTACATTTTTAGTATTAAGAAAAATTGCTCTAATTGATAAGCGTCGACTCCTATTGCCTGTATTACATATTTCATGATTTTATTAATTGTTCTAATTAAAGGAGTCTGTAAAAACTTATTAGTTTTTTCGTTAATTTGTGATTTATCTTTGATAATTATATAAATTATTTAATAAAAAACATTTCAATAATAATTTGGCGGAAGGCGCGCTCGCAGTATATTTCTGGTATAGGAGCGCCCCTAAAGTCGTAATCACACTACAGACTCCCGACTCTGACTCGACTACTGACTCGGACTCCCGACTATCATTCTACCAATCACATCAAGGCAGCAGCCGACTCTGACTGCCGACTCGAGAATAGAAATTACTCTATTCGATCGACTCTGAGTTGGGAGTCAGGAGTCAGGCTGGAGTCCCATGAGGTGTATTTACCGCGTATCGCGTAACCGCGTAACCAATCAGAAGCGATCCGCTGTTGTGATTCTGCGTTTTACTGATTATTGATTGGTTACGCGGTTATGCGATACGCGGCAAATACGCTTCATGGGACTCCACCCTCAGAGTCGGGAGCCTGTAGTGCAGTGTTGCCAGATGCTAGGGAATTTCCCTAAACCTAGGGAGAATTACAAGAAAAAAAATGAAATAGGGAAAAAGGGATTTTTTGTGAAAATAAGTTAAAATTTAGGGATTTTTAACAGTAAATGAAAATTTTGTTTTATGCTCGGTTTCGGTCGATAAGTAGGTGACAACTCATCACGTGTCCGAATCGCGCTGATTGACTTGGGCTTGGGGCATATCGGCATTAATCTTACTAGACTGATTCCTGAGATTAAATTTGTGCTAAAAATATGTACTTATTGTTTAGGTTAAGGTACGTTATGTATGGAACTAATTTATGTTAATTACTAGTCTTACTAGTCTGATTTCTAATACGAAGTCTACAATAGAAGTTATAGCTGTAATAGTGTCTTAATAGAAAATTGACCAAGCAGAGTCGATCATACTTTTTATATTCATCTGTGATTGGTCAATTTTCTATGATTTGAGATCCTACGACCGCTACAACTTCCATTGTAGATCCCGTATTAGATTTAGGTTAAAATCATAGAAAATGATTATTTGTTTTTTTTAAATCTAATAAATGTACAATAAAAATATATTATTCATTAATTTATAGTACTTATTATATATTTTCCTTTATATGTGTGTTCTGTTTCATATTTATTATAATTCCAAATTGTAATACATTAATAAAAAATAATTCATGATTTTATTTGAATAAAATTTGTAAAGAAACAAAAATTTTGTGAATTTAAGAGAAATTTGGGAAATTAGTGAAAAATTTGGAAAAAACAAGAATTTTATGAATTAAATGGAAAACTAGGGAAATCTAGGGAAATTTTCATGTCCCAATAGGGAAACTGCTTCGCCAGAATCTGGCAACACTGCTGTAGTGTGATTACGGCTTGAGTCAGAGCGTCACGTGATCGCCCGGCGGCTCGGCCGTGCGGTGGTGGGGGTCGCGCGTCGAAATCGGCCCGAAATGTACAAATCCTTGCAACCACTGATTTGTTTCATTATTATGATTTAGTCTACAATACTGTTTTAATTTATTAGACTTTGTATTACAAGTTTAAATTTTATTATTATTATTTTAGAACAGAATGAAAAAGGGCTACGAGCCTAAAATTTAGTCGTTATAAAATTGAAAATATTGAGAAGTCACAGAATAAAAACCTGTTATTTCGTTATAATATAAAATTTAATTTTCCGGCAATAAAAAATAAAACATAAACAAACCAAACAGACGTTTCGATTCCTGTTGGATCAATATCAATGTTATAATACAAAAGTAAAACGGTGAAGATATTAAAATATTAGAGTATAAAAATTAAAATTCGCTCTCAATCGCAAAACTTGTTATAATAAGACTCACAGTATTAATGTAATAAAAACACGCTCAGTATAACTTGAAACTTGTACAACGGTTGTAGTCAGTAAAAATGTGAACTTCTGGACATGGTATGCGGATTAAAACGAAATTGTATCTGTTAAAACGTATATAAAAATATTTTTTAAAAATATATTGGGTATGGGAATAAATTTCCGCCCTTTTTAAATGAAAAAGATGTATTTATTTAAACAAAACAATACAAAGTAAGTTTATTCAAAGTATGCTTCATCAGAAGCGACAACTTTCCCCCACCTTTCATGTAATAAACAGATTCCTCGAAGGAGAAAATCTGGTTCTTTTGAAGTGATCCATTCATCAAGCCATTTTTTGATATCTTCATAAGAATTGAATCGCTCTCCAGAAAGGGCCGACAGCATGGACCCGGAACAAATGGAAATCTGAAGGAGCAATGTCCGGTGAATACGACGGGTGGGACAGAATTTCCCACTTCACTCCTTCCAAGTATTTCTTGACCGGTTTTGCAACGTGTGACATAGCGTTGTCACGTAGCAGAATCAGCTTATCGTGCCTATTGTCCCATTCCTATTGTTTTTGTTTCAAAGCTTAGTTCAAACAAATCGCTTCGAACGAATATCAACTACTGGGCTCAAAAGCTTGAACACACACCTTTCAAATACATGTATTGCCGTTTTATCAAACACACAAGCAGTGCTACTAACGACATCTCTCTAATGGGCGGAAACTTATTCCCATACCTAATAATATTAAAAGTGCATAAAGCAAGGAAAAGTATAAAAACCAAATACAAAAAGAAAAATATGTATAACATTAAATAAATAATCTAGGATTCTTAGAAATGAATTAATAAAAAGTAATAATAAAAAAATAATAAATTAATGTGTGAATAACAAAGAAAATTATAAAAATAACAATTAGTAACAATTAAAATAAATAGTAAAAAATACATTATAGATCGTATATCAATATAATTTTTTGTGGTAACACTTAAATTGAGCAAGGTAACGCAATTTTGTGATAACGTTTTGTATAATGTTTTGAAGGAGAATTAAATAACCACTACTTTAGTTGGAAGAGGAAATGTCTTTGAATGAATTGTGATATAATAATTTCATTTAAGAGGAATTTAAACCATTTGGATTGGAATAGGAAGCTTCTTCAATAAGTATACGTATACTTAGGTTTTATTGCATAAAAATTAAAGATGGTACCATTTGGATTAAGTAAATAATAAAGATAGTATCACTTGAGTTTTACTTTTCATTTTGTAAAATTTAACTTGGCGCCAGTTCTTGATATCAAATCTTTTATAGGAATGATACATATCATTAAAGTTAATATTATTTATTTAATTTGGTATTCGAATTACATGGAATTTAACTTGGCGCCAGTTCTTGATATCAAATCTTTTATAGGAATGATACATATCATTAAAGTTAATATTATTTATTTAATTTGGTATTCGAATTACATGGAATTTAACTTGGCGCCAGTTCTTGATATCAAATCTTTTATAGGAATGATACATATCATTAAAGTTAATATTATTTATTTAATTTGGTATTCGAATTACATGGAATTTAACTTGGCGCCAGTTCTTGATATCAAATCTTTTATACAAATGATACGTATCATTAGTTCTACTAAACAGCAAACGTGATTAGTCATCAGTTTCTCGGCCGATTAAGTAATTGGCGTTGGTAAAGTTGGCCCAAATGGTGATTCTTTATGAGAAGCACCATTTGGGCCAGTTTCACCAACGCTTAGCGCTTTTTTTTCTTAAAAAGGTAAGTTTGTATTGAGTATGGGAATACGTTTCCGCCCATTGTAGAAAGATGTCGTTAGTAGCATTGCTTGTGTGTTTGATAGAACGGCAACACATGTGTTTGAAAGGTTTGTGTTCAACTTTTGAGCCCAATAGTTGGCATTCGTCCGAAGCGTAAAAAAGAGTAACTTTTTTTACGTTGAAGATGTCGGAATTTATTCCAAAAAAGCAACATTTGCGGGAAGTTTTACGGTGAGCATGCTCCATCTAAATCCAGTTGTAAAGAATGTTTTCGGCGATTCAACAGTGGTGTTTTGACGTGCGTGACAAAGAACGCGAAGGTGCACTGAGAAAATTTGAAGATGCAGAATTGCAAGCATTACTCGAAGAAGATTCATGTTTATCGCTCGATAGGTTGTTAAAAGAGTTAAATGTTGATAGATCCACTGTTGGAAAACATCTACATGCAATGGGAATGGTGCAAAAAGGAGGAAATTGGGTGCCATACAAATTGAAAGAGAGAGACATGGAAAGACGTCATCTGCGAGATGCTTCGTCAACGACAACAAAGGAAGGATTTTCTGCATCGTATCGTAACTGGCGATGAAAAATGGATCTACTACGATAACCCTAAATGCTTGAAAGCATGGGTGATGCCTGGTGAACCATGTCCATCAACGCCAAAACGAAATATCCATGCTTCGAAGATTATGTTGTGCATCTGGTGGGATTAGAGAGGTGTTATATATTATGAGCTGCTCAAACCGTCCGAAACCATCACTGGCGATCGTTATC